>NW_025364277.1:0-6958 GCF_016433145.1 Gracilinanus agilis | reverse complement strand
CTCTCTCTCTCTCTCTCTCTCTCTCTCTCTCTCTCTCTCTCTATGCCTGATACATGGAAGTCAAAGGAAAGAAGGATTCCTGTTATCAGCACGGATTCTTGTGCACTTAGCTTAAAAATGAATATATACAAACACATGTACACATACAAACACACATATACATGCACACACATAGATCCCCCACATATTTCACAATAATTATGTGATGTTTTAATTTTAGGTAATGCTTATACATGTTACCTAATCTAGAATTCTTTCCAACAACTCCTCTACCATCATTTAAATTTTGACCTTTAGAAATTTGCTCCTCTTTCTCATTAATAACATGTGACATTTATATGTTTTATGATTTTCAAAATAGTCATATGAAAGAGAGAGAGAAAGAGACGGAGAGAAAGAGAGAGAGAGACAAAGAGTCAAAGAGAGAGATCTACTTATCTATCAATTATCTCAAATTAAAAAAAAAAGCAAGGAAAGCACAGAAATCATTATCCCCATTTTGTGATGGGATGCTGTGGTTCAGAGAGTTGAAGGAATGACTTCCCTAGGAATAAATTTCAGTGCATTGATTAGAAATTGAACAAAAGTATGTCACCCTCTTTGATTGCCTGCTCAAAGCACACTATAGCATGTATAACAGGCATTAAGACAAAGAGGCCAAATAAATGTTTACAGTTATTCTAATTCCATTCAATGCAATGTACTTACCTGGATTCTGATGAAGTATTTGCTGTTTGCTAGACAGGGGCTAGATATTGTTAGTAAAATACAATATTCACACAGCCCTGCCCTCTAGGAGCTTACATCCTTCTGAAGTATTTCATTTGTTGACACCAAATCAACCTTTTGCCTAATTATTTCACCTGTGTACTTGAGTATTGGATCACAAATGGAAAGTAGAGGGGGCGGCTGGGTTGCTCAATGGATTGAGAGTCAGGTCTAGAGAAGGGAGGTCCTAGGTTCAAATCCAGGCTCAGATACTTCCCAGATGTGTGACCCTGGGCAAGTCACTTGACCCCCATTGCCCACCCTTACCATTCTTCCACCTAGGAGCCAATACACAGAAGTTAAGGGTTTAAAAAAATGGAAAGTAGAAATGATCTTCAAATTTACATTGAATACTGGAATTCAAAGGGGTTAAATAAATATTCATTAAGCTGGTGCAACATCCAATGGTAGTGAGAAGCTGTATACTAACTAGCAGACAAAACGTCAAAATGTCATTGCATTCTTCTAAGATCAATTAACAAAGAAGTGTTCCCCCCTAAACTTCTTCCTATCTCCCTGTATCTTCCCCCAGCCAGGAAATTTTCTGAATTGGGACAGTGCTTGATCATGGTTTTTCCTAGGGAAAGAAGGCAGCAGATGATAAGCTCCTTTGAGATATATTCAAGGATCGACCTTTCCCTGGCAAGACTGAATTCTTGGTCCTCCAGACTAATGCTGCCCAGCAGCCAGCAGAAAAGAAGCACTTGCCCAGGCCTCCACTGATTCCTAGCTGATATTTGGGGAAATAAGTTTCCCCAGCATGACTAGGCACAGTTAGTGAGAGACTCATCAGAGCCAAAGTGCAGTTGTGGACATTTAGAAGGAGCTTTGAAAGAAAAGGCTGCTGTCCTCTGTACTTCTCAGTCCATGATTTGACTTCTTCCTTTTTCATCAAATCTATTGGCAATTTACCACTGAGAATCTCCTCCCTGATGAAGAACTCACACTGATAACAATCACCCAGCCCTATAATGAATATATGATTCTGAACATTTTGTGCCTCTTTTTTGTTTGTTTGTTTGGTTTTTAATTTGCAAATAATTAGTTAATTAATTAAGAATATTTTTCCATGGTTACATGATTCACATCCTTTCCCTCCCCTCCTCCCACCCCCTCCCATAGCTGACACACAATTCCGCTGGGTTTTACATGTGTCATTGATCGAGACCTATTTCCATATTATTGATATTTGCACAAGGGTGATCGCTTAGAGTCTGCATCCCCAATCATATCCACATTGACCCATGTGATCAAGCAGTTGTTTTTCTTCTGTGTTTCTACTCCCACAGTTCTTTCTCTGGATGTGAATAGTGTTATTTCTCATAAGTCCCTCAGAATGTCTGGACATTTTGTGCCTCTTAAAGCCTGGAGGCTTCTCTTTTATTTTTCAAAAATGCTACCTTCTGACTTAGAATCAATACTATGTATTCATTTCAAGGCAGAAGAATGGCAAGGTTAGGCAATGGGAGTTAAGTGACATGCCCAAGGTCACACAGCTAGGAACTATGTGAGGCCAGATTTGAATCCTGGGCCTCCCATCTCCCAGTCTGGCTCTCAATCCACTAACCACCTAGCTGCCTCCTGAGCTTCTCTCTAAAGACTCCTAAGTTTCAAAGTGAGATTTTGTAAAGAGCTTAAGAACATATATTTTCTTCTATTAGTCATGAACATGACTTTCTCCACAGAATGGAAGTTGTGGGTCACCCAGAGTTTAGTAGAATTTTACATGGCAGATGTGAGTTGGTTGCAATACATTATATGAGAAATTGTGATAAATTTCATAAAATTTATCAAAAAAATCTGTAAGTATAAAAAGAAGCCAGCTGGTCCAATAGCAAGTGTGAGGGGTGACCTATGGACAGCTCATGGGCTATCCATATACAACAATCATAAGGGGGCATCTGGATAGCTCAGTGGATTGAGAGTCAGGCCTAGAGACGGGAGGTCCTGGGTTCAAATCCAGCCTCAGACACGTCCCAGATGTGTGACCCTGGGCAAGTCACTTGACCCCCATTGCCCACCCTTACAACTCTTCCACCAAGGAGCCAATACCCAGAAGTTAAGGGTTTAAAAAATACAACAATCATAAACAAGTAAAGTCAAAACTTCAAGGGAGGCCCCAAAAGCATGTGTGATACCTAGTGAAGGATTTTTTAAGAGCCCAGAATACAAAGCTATGGATGGGCTGCTCTCCATACCACTGGAAGGAGTCATCCTAACACTGAGACCATATTTCCATTATAGCATCTGGGACTTTTTAAAAATCAAATCAAATCAACTAAAATATATTGAGAAATTTACATACTCCCTCATCTCGATTTCTTAGATCTCTGGCTACATATATTTAAACAACAACAATTATAATAATTATTTATCAGTCCTGAGAATTTTAAACCATGTAATTAGTTAATATTTTAATGAGATCAAAGGTATTTATTTAGCCACTCTAGTACACATAGCAGCAAACAAGTCCCCAGTGGGGATACATGAGATATGTAAAACACACCTTTAATCTTCAGAGTTGTGAAAAAACATCTGTCAAATCTGCAATAAAACCACTGAGGCAGAAATCTGAGCCAATATCCATTTACTAAAGGGACCTGGTCCCCTTCAGTGAATGGAACTTCAGATTTTCTTCATGATCTGAGATGCTCCCTTGCACCTTGGTCCAGATTTTACAACCTTCAAGTCCTAGATTGTCCAGATGGTGCAACACAAAATGGAAATTCTCATTGGTGGTCCTAAGACAACAGGTGGGCAGTTCTCCATCCAAACTCTAGCAACAGGCAGAAATTGTGAAATCATCAAACACACGAAATGTCACTCAAAGAGGGTCCCGTGAGGGAAGTGACAAAGGGTCAAGGAGCTCCTCAAATAACGGGCAGATGTTCCACCAGTGGTCACAGGGGACAAGACAAGGGTCATCTCTGCTGACAGGATGGCAGGATATACACCTAGCGCTGACCAAGGGTCGTGAGAAGGGCATTGTCATGCTGATCTCCTCATGTTGGCTTAGGGGGGAATGTCAGAGGCTTCTCGTGTTGGCATTGGCTCACCAGGCTACATGGGTGGAGGTCTTCTAGCTAGAACATTTCTGTGCTTAAGCAAGTGCACTCAGGACTCTTCATAAAGAGTCTTAAACCTGTTCCTTATAGCCTTGAGAAGGCTGATGTAAGAAAGAGCTCCTTTAACCTGATCAAAGTAGAATAAGAATCAGTAACGCTGTGATGAAACTTGATTGCCTCCATATCAATGGGGACATATTGAACAATCACGTCTATAAGCACCTGAAGCTGGGATTGGAAATAAACTAGGGATAGATCATTGATCAATAAGTTTACATCAGGGGTCTGCAGCCTATTGGGGAAGACGAAACAATTGATATCTAATGAATGGGCACAGTGCTCACTGCCAGCATCCAGGGAATTGAGAGAATGACCCCAGCACAGGAGAAATGGAAGGAACCTCCATGGCCCCATACCAGCCAGGCCCCCAAAGGCTCCATTAGAAATCCGATTAAGATTCTTTCCTGTAATCCAGTCTAGGTGATCATCTGGTTCTTCGGGGGAGATCTCTTTACTGTCTCTGGAGGTTTCCTGCTCTCCTTTGGGATGGCTCCATTAGGGAGGAAATTTTATTTTGACTGTAAGTCTAATTGTGCCTTCCTTTCTCGGCAACTTCTCCTCCTGGCTCCCAGTTTTGCCTTCGGGGGGCCAAGCAGAATGAGCTTAATCTCTCTTTCACATGGAGGTAATTAAGGTATTGAAAGACAACTACCATGTCCCCTTAGAGCATGCTTTATTGGACTCAAAATTGGGCTCAAACCCAACTCGTGGATATATATATATACCTGGAGGCAGCAGAGAAGTCACCTTGTCCAACCTGCTCTCCCCCCTACCTTTAACGATGTCGAAACTAAGGCTTGGAATGATTAGGCGACATGCTCTCGGTCACACAGGGAGTGAGCTCAGAGGGTCACAGATCTGGAGCTGGAAAACACTTTGGAGACTCCTGAGACCAATTCTGTCCTTTTACATATAAGAAACTGAGGCTCAGAAAGGCAGGTGGCCTCTTCAGGGACATAGAGTTAGGCTGGCTCTGAGTGGAGATGGAAACCTGAGTCTTCCTGGCTTACATCAAACACCTTATCCTCTAAGCCAGGGATGGGCAAACTTTTTAAAGAGGGGCCAAAGGAAAGGAAATGCTCCTCTGTCAGTCTGTTTCTAAGGCAACTCTTTTGAAGTTTCATTGTGTTGTATCCTATTCGTTGTTTTCGTCAGATTAGGAATAATGTCGAGAGGCCAGATAGAACCTTTCAGGGCGCTGCATCTGGCCTGAGGGCTGTAGTTTGCCCATCACTGCTCTAAGCCATTGGAGAGCCGGGATTTGCTCCCAGGTCATCTGTGTCCAGAGAGTTGGCTTCATCGTCTTTTTTACCGTATGGCAGAAATTATAGAGGAAGGCCTAGGACATCTCTGACCCAAACTGAAACACCCAAATAGGAGATACATTTCAGCACCAAAAAGGGTACCTGCCCTTCCCAAATGAGGACTAAAAGACAAGACCCAGAGATAAGGACTCTGGGCTGAAGGAGAGATTTGCCCCCAGGTTTCTCATTGACTGTGCTGAGGAAATATCTTTTCCCCTTAAGCTGTGTTACCCCCCCACACACTGTCACAATCATAAAGTTATTCTACCCCCCCAAGCAATGGAAGTGGGGGAAATCGAGTCTGTCCATCTCACCCCACTCAAAGAGGAGAGTCAATGGATAATGTTTAATTATGTGAGGCACTAACACATTTAATTCCGTCAGGGAATGGATTCTTTAAAAGCTTCCTTTTAAAATATGCATGGTTTCGCACTAATAATAATGAGAAAGAACCACAAGATTCCCCAGACACAGCCTCACCCTCCCAAAGCCAGCCCTGGCTTGCCAGCTTTCACAGGCTTGAAACCCACACACTGAGAATCTATCTGAGCTTGGAGGGGGGACTGGGGCAGAACTTTCACTATTGAGAGATAGAAAATATTCATCATCACCCATCTGTCCGGATCCCCTCTTGTCCCTGTCCTTCTTTCCACCTGATCCTGCTGCCCTCCTCCTCCATCAAGGCAAGGATTGGCTCAGGGGCTCATGATTTGGGGTGAAAAGAAAGAAGGCAGCCATGTGTGTCTGCTCTGAGTAATCAAAACAGTAAGTTGGGAAAGGCTTGCCTTCAAGTAGCCCAAGGCGCTTCTGTAGAAATTTCAGAAAATATTCTTTCATTAAAGATGGTGCTTTAAACACACACACACACACACACACACACACACACACACACACAGGGTTGAAAAGTTATGGAACCCATTTTGAAATGAGTTAACTAATGCTCAAAATAGACTAAGCCATGCTCTTCCTTGCCTTATAAAACAAGTGTTCAGACAAACATAAACAGGCAGAAGCAGTGCTAAAATATTGAATAAGAAAAGTCTGACCTGATGGCACAGTGAGAAATCACAAATAGCAGGCAGGATGATCCACAGGCTATTAGAAAGCACCAAAAGTAGTTCCTTCCTCCACTCATTTGCTAAAAAGCTGGACATCTTTTGTCAGAGCTTTTTTCGTCTTCCTAGATTTGGATTATTTGTAACAAAAAACAGTCAGAGAAAAGACAAGCTGGGAAAGTAATCCCATTTAACTGGAACAAAGGGCAGACTGAGAAGAACTTGAAATTGGGTTCGAAAGATAGGACGACTCCTGGCTTTGAAGGGCTTTGAACTCCAGGGAGAGGAGTTGAAAATTGTATTCAGTTGCAGCAGGAAGCTGCTTTCTTCTTCCCCACTCCAAGATGCACACTCAAGTTGTTTTCTTTTCCAGGTTAAATATCTCCAGCTCTTTAAGCTGGTCCTTGAAGTTCCTCATCATCCTGGTTTCCCTCCCCAAGAAACTCTTGGGCTTATCTGTGCTCTTCTAAAGACTTGGCTCCCAGAAAAATCATCACCCTAGATATGTTCTCATGAGGGTAGAGCACAATTCACAAATTTGACACAAGGTCATGATATCATATGAAAGAAGAATTTCAGCTATCTAGATGTTATTTCCTGAAGTACTCTCTCTCTCTCTTTCTCTCTCTCTGTCTCTCTCTCTGCCTCTCTCTCTCTCTCTCTCTCTCTCTCTCTCTCTCTCTCTCTCTCTCTCTCTGTTTCTCTC
>NW_025364276.1:0-6111 GCF_016433145.1 Gracilinanus agilis | reverse complement strand
GAGAGAGAGAAAGAGACAGAGAGAGAGAGAGAGAGAGAGAGGAAAGAAGAGAAAACTGACACTCAGATAAATGAACAAATTTGCTGAAGGTCACACAGTGATAGTTACAAGGGAGCAAAACAGAGAACCCAGATCTCCAGCTCCCTCATCAGTTCTTTCGCCTTTGCACTCACTACATTGCTTCTCTTCAAACCTGGAGCTTTCTATTCCCAGGACTGTGTGTGTTATTATCATTACTAGTAATATTAGTGGAAGTAAAACAAAACAATTAATGTCTTTTGACATCTCCAGGAGCAATGGAAACCAATAATTCTTCTGGGCAGGCTGTATTTCCTGTTGAACTTAATAACCACACTTGGAGACAACAGTCTGGAGAGAAGCCCTTTGGGAAGATAACGGTCCTCTCCGGAAAGGGGAAGGGGCCAAGGGAAAGATCTTCATTAGAAACTCTTCTGCGTGATGGGAGGGGAGCCAAGGAGTAAGACAGAAAAGGAAGCCCTCTAAGAAGCTTCCACAGAAGGAAAGACATTTCTTGTCCTCTTGAACTGGACTAAAGGGCAATGTCCTTTTCCCTGGGCTGGCCTTGGACTCTCCCTTTTTTTTAGCTCCCTAGGTAAGCAGATCAGATGCAGTGGCTGAGAGAGAGAGCAAGAAGGAGACAGAAGGATCCCTAGTAGTCAGGATCTGATTATTGGAATCTGAGACTGTGATAGACGATGAAATAGAAAGAGGAAAAGGCTCTTCATGACTACTAGAGCCCTAGGGTGGTGATAGATGAAACCCTGAAAGGAGAGTGCTAGGGAGGAGCAGATCCAGGCAGGGAGGAAAAGGGGGAGGGTAAAGGGCTAACCAAAGCTCTAGAAGCACTGGGAAGTTTTCCTTTCTTTTCCTTTTCCCCCTCTTTCTCTGCCACACCTCACCTCTCGCACTTCTTTGTAGAGAAAGCCTGATTCCTCTTGCTACTGTGAATCAAAGCTCTAGACAAGATCCTGAGGACTTTTGGGGTGTGTGTGTGGGGAATCCCAGATTCTGTAAAAGTGAATATTAAAGATCATATGGAAACCTTTTTGGAGACAGTGGAAGTTTCTAGGTCTTTCCACATACAATGGACCTGGATTGAGGCTGTTTGATCCTTTTGGTATGGGAAATTTATGTGGAGGCAGTGACCAAAGACCCTAGGAGCACAGCCAAAGTTGAGTGTGTTAGGGAGCCTCTCCACAGTGATGCTATCCCTTCTCCCACATGCAGCCTATGTTCAACTGCCATCCATAGGTGTTCTAACCACTGCCTTGACCATGTTGTTTAATTAACATCTCACTTGCATGCCATTCCTGTTATGACAAAATAGGGGTGCCCCAACCCGCTCTTCTTGTAGCTTATGCTCACTGTTCCAACTCCTGCTCCTCCTGATTAGTCATGCCCCAGGAGCAGGGCAATTATTATACTCCCCTCAGGGCTCTAGAGGTAGCCCTGAGAGGTTGGGGTTTGTTTTATCTATTTCTATGATTCATGAGCCCCCACAAATATACTTCTGGCCGTGTTATCAATTGATATTATTTAGTTAGCCTAACTCAGTCAGTTTTTAGAAAGGGATATTTTACTAAAATGATAGAATTAATACATTACTCCCCCACCACCAAAAGTTTCTGACATTCTCACACAAAGGCCAGGGGGAAATGGTCTCAAGCTTGGAGAAAATGGATCAGAGGGGTGACTCCTCTCTCTTGGTTGCTAGAAGCCCCCATCTCATCTTCTTGAGATGCAGTTACAAAATATCTAACATTTATATGGTACTTTAAGGTCTAGCAAAGCACTTTACAAACACTATCTTGTTTAATTCTCATAGCAACCCTCTGAGGTTACTGTGTTCTTTTTATAAAACTGTTATTGTAATTATCATTTTCCCCATTTCTTACAGGTGAAGAAACTGAGGCTGAGAGATGCTGTAGTCAGCATCTGAGCTCAGATCTGAGCTCAGATCTCCCTTAGGTTAAGTCCAGGACTCTATCCTCAATGACACCTAGCTGCCTCTTTTCTTTCTATCAATTCAGGTTCAATTCATTCTATTCCTCAGGATCCCTAAGCTAGGCACTGAAAATGCAAAGGCAAAAATGAAATGGTGTTTTCTCTCAATAGACTTATATTCTATTAGAATCCCAGCTGGAATTCAGTATTGACTAAGTATCTACTGTTTGCAGTGCATGGTTTCTACAAGACACTGCCCTTGCCCCCAAGAAGCATATAGCCTGATGAGGAGACATGGCACATAAACGTTATCATACAAAATAATATGCAAGTTCATTGTTGTTCGCTCACATCCAACTCTTCATGACCCCATTTGGGTTTTCTTGTCAAAGATACTGGAGTGGTTTGTCATCTCCTTCTCCAACCCATTTTGCAGATAGGGAAACTGAGGCAAATAGGGTTAAGTGACTTGCTCAGGGTCATACAGCTGGTATCTGAAGCTAGCTTTGGACTCAGGTCTTTCTGACTCCAGCTCCAGCACTGTATCCATTGCTCCACCTACTTGCCATTAGAGAGCTGCCATTAGAAGTTCATTAGAGGGGCTGCTATGTGGCTAGAGATGGAAGGCTCAAATCTGGCCTCAGACACTTCCTACCTGTGTGACCCTGGACAAGTCACTTAGCCCCAGTAACCTAACCCTTACCCCTCTTCTGCCTTGGAACTCATACTTCGTATTGATTCTAAGATGGAAGGTATGAGTTTAAAAAGAAAAAAAAAAAAAAAAGAAGTTCCTTAAAGAGATGCAAAACAAAGTGGCTTATTAGAGCCATACAGAAAAATCAGCATGTAAAATGAAATTCTGCAGTTAGAGGACCTAGGTTGACCTTCTATCTTTGGCACTATGAATTAGATGGTCTCTGAGGTTATTTATAACTCAAGATCCATGATCCTAGAACCAGGTGTATGGGGCAACTTACCACCTAATTCCTCAGAATTACAGAAACATCTTCCTTTTTTCCCTTCCTCTTCTACCTCCCCCCAGCATGTAATTGTTGTAATCGGGATTGTGTTTTTTCCAAACCAGAGATTCAAAGTAAGATTGGCATCTTGAAGGGGCAGTGGGAGCCGAAGCTGCCTCCCTCAATTTGAAAGGTGATAAGCCAAGGCCAATTTCCATTCTATGGATTCGGAAGAACTAATGGAGACCTTTCTAATAACAGGATCATAGAATATTTGTGTCAAAAGGAACTTCAGAAGTCCTCCATTATAGTTTATCAAGAGATTCCTAAAGCCATTCAGTTGGACTAAAAAACCAGTTAAGCTCTCCCCTCCAGGGACTTAGGGAAATTCCAATTTTAAAAAGTCTACTCTTTCCCCCACTCCTTGCTTGCCCTAGAATGGAAAGGAACAAACCTAGTCTTAAATTAAGGTAGAAACCAAGTCTCAACCGGAATGACAGAAATTTTCCTAACTGGGGGCTCTGAGTAGTTTTGATTTTACTATCAATTCTGATACAAACTTCAACAAGCTACAGAGCTGGAGACTAAATAGACCCAAGGGCCCACTGTATGGTGTCTAGCCTTAAATATAAGCTAACTGTTATAACAGAATGTGCTGGCTAAATAAGAGACAAATGGTTGGGGGGAGGGAAGGACATTGATAAATATCGACTGGCCAACCATATTTTCCACACTCCTGCCCACAACATTGGTGTTCTATATAGAGGCTTCATCTTGGATAAAATATGGATCTTTTTTGGGAAACTTGAGGAGAGGATTCTATTTATTCTACTATCATTTCAGGGATCCAATAAGAGAAAAATTAGCATTTTTCTTTTGTTTTAGAATGTAATTGGACAGTGTTTGCTTACAGGTTTCCTTAGAAGTCAGAACAATTTATTTATCTGGCCTCAGACACTTCCTACCTGTGTGACCCTGGAAAAGTCACTTAGCCCCAGTAACCTAACCCTTACCCCTCTTCTGCCTTGGAACTCATACTTCGTATTGATTCTAAGATGGAAGGTATGAGTTTAAAAAGAAAAAAAAAAAAAAAAAAAAGTCCTTCCCTCCCCCCAACCATTTGTCTCTTATTTAGCCAGCACATTCTGTTATAACAGTTAGCTTATATTTAAGGCTAGACACCATACAGTGTTTTGTTTTTTATGCATTTTTTACCAATTACATGTAATAACAGATTTCCACAGTTTTTCTAAATTATAGGATCAGACTTTACTCCCTCCCTCTCTTCTGAGTTATACATGTATTATCACGCGAAACATATTTTCATATTGTTCATTTTTGTAAGTGAGTAATCTTATAAATGTTTTGTTTTTTAAACCCTTACTTTCCATCTTGGAATACTGTGTATTGATTCCAAGGCATTAAGAGCCATAAGATGGGCAAATGGAGTTTAAGTGACTTGTCCAGAGGCACACAGAGAGGAAATGTTTGAGGGCAGATTTTAATCCAGGACCTCCTGTTACTAGTTTTAGCTCTCAATCCACTAAACCATCTAATTTCCCCCAGATTGTGATCACTTTGCTTGGTTGGGATGCATAAGTACTAATAGCCATGGTCTTACTTTTCTTTATTTGTATGGAGGATGGATGGATGGACTTTTTCATACTGTTTCATAGTGACCATTTATTCAATAGCAAATGATTGGTAGCTTATACATGGCTTTCCCCCCCCCCCTTTTCTTGTAAGCATTCTTAGACTACTTTTCTTATTTTGTGATGTAAATCCAAACATCTTCTCTGAGATCTTTCTCGACTACAGGTCCAAGGGATAAGGTCTATCTACTCACCTAGAAATCCCAAGCACTCGGCCCTACATACTTAACCCCTTTGGGGAACCATATATTTCTTTGGAGGTTTTCCTGTGTATTTCTTCCTATTTGAATTAATCTAGTTGTCCTATTGAGAGATGAGTTCAGAAATCTAAGTGGAGTTCCCCAGGTATTACGGGGATACCTGGAGAAATTTGGGGTGCCATAGGTTGTTTCAGGGACCCAGAGGATTTCAGTGTGACTTATGTGGGAAGGAACACCTGGAGATTTTGTCCAGATCTCTACTTGGATTTCCATGTTAGTTATTCCTTAAAAGATTGTGGATGTCCTGTGCTGCTGAGACCCAGAGGAAATTTCCATTATTAAAACCCTACATAAAGACTATATGAAGGAAGAAAGCGATTTCCGGGAACCAAGAGCTATGAGTTGTCCCTTTTCCACATGTGGACTATAAAGATTGAGTACACTCATCCTCAGAGACCCTGAGTGTACAGGGGGCAGAATATATTCTTGGTCTGGGATGAGACTAAGGAATATTTCTGTAATGACTATTCTTGTTATATTTAGGCTAACTTACTTTGGCTGGCTAATTAATAATTAATGGAGAATACACTGGATGCGGGTTATAAGCGACAGCACTAGAAAAACCCTATATCCTCCAGGTTATACCGAAAACCTTGAGGGGAGCAGTAATTAGGTGACTTTGGGAGATCCAGCATACTAGTTTGAAAAGAAGTCAGAAGTTAGAAAAGTAGCCCCAGAGCTGGTTTAATGAATAAAATGTTTCTTTTTTTAAAAGATGTCAGACGTTATCCAGCATTTGCCTGCCTTCGCTTTATTCCCCTCAGAACAACATTTATGAATTTGGTCTATAAATTTCAAATCTCAACATGTAAATTCAAGAAATATTGATTTGACACTTCATTGACATCCAAGGGTACTGAAGCATTTCAGTGGTGATATTGGTTACAGGAAGACTTCAGTTCAAATATGGTTTCAGAAACTTTTCCAGCAGTGTGCCCCTGGACAAGTCATTTAACCTCTGTCTACCTCAGTTTCTTCAACTGTAAATGAAGATAATAATAGCACCTACCTCCTAGGATTGTTTCGAAAATCAGTTTGTAAAGCACCTAGCAAAAAGTAAATGCTTAATAAATGTTTCCTTCCTTCCTTCTCTCCTTCTTCCCTCTCTCCCTCCCTCACTCCTTCTTTCCTCTTTCTTCACTCTTTTCCTCTTTTCCTTCCTTCTTTCCCTCCTCCCTCCCTCTTTCCTTCCTTCCTTTTTTCCTTCTTTCCTCCCTCTCCCTCCCTCACTCCTTCCTTCCTCACTCTTTCTTGCTTTCCTCTTTTCCTTCCTTC
>NW_025364275.1:0-1194 GCF_016433145.1 Gracilinanus agilis | reverse complement strand
GGTGGAGACTTGGGCCTGGAACTCCATCTCTCAAAGGCTCGCCATCACTGCTGTATACCAGCTCAGGGAGGGGAGAAGGCAGGGAAGAAGGGAGAGAAACCCAATCGCAAAATTTCAGATGACAACTGGCAGAAACGGTTTCCAAGTATAACTGAAAAAGTGGATGTCTATGAGAGAGACAGAGAGCTTAGAAGGGAACTTTGAGTTCAGAACATGGATCGTCAGAGCTGAGAGAGCCAAGAATGGCAGGGCTAGGAAGGGTCCTTAGAACAGAGAATGACAGACACTTGAAGAGACTGAAGAACCAGAACATACTGTTGGAACTGAGAACCTTTAGAAGAGAGAATGGCAATTAGAAGGGAACTTGGAGCCCAGAACATGGGCTGTCAGAGCTGAGAGGACCCTTAGTACAGGGAACAGGGAATGGCAGAGCCTAGAAGAGACCTAGAACTATTGTGGGGTTACCAGAACATAGACTGTCAGAGCTGGCAATAAAGAACTCTAGAACCCAGAGATTCGACTTAGTCTGAACCCCATCAGTTCAGTGGAAAGGAGTTTGGCCCCGAGCATTGGCCTCTCTTCTTTGACGCTCTCACTGAGGGCTCGAAGCTGAGCTCTCAGAGACCACCAGCTCTGCTGCTGCTGCTGCCTCTAGACACGCTCAGCACTCCCCCCCCCCCTCCAGGCCCCTGTAGACAGCCCCCCCGCCCAAGGCCCCTCCCAGCTCTGGCCTTCCTTGTCCTCTTTTTGGACCTTCTACTCGACATCCGCACAATGGAATCAAGAAGCTTTGCCTGAGTTATGTGAGGAATGCCGGGAAGGTGGGGTCCACGTGGGGACCATGCCGAGACCAGAGAGGGACCAGGCTTGGGCCAAGGTCGCCCAGCAGTAGGAGCAGAAGCAGCGGGAGGGTGGGGCGTTTGGGGGACTCCCTGTTCCCCCCCCCCGCCATGAGGCAGAGCATGCCCTGCTGAGGCCACGTGCCCCTCCCCTACAGAGAGAAGGACACCATGCTCCACTATCTCCAGCTGATGGCTGCTGTGGAATACCACCAGCAGATATTTCGCTCCCAGGCGGCAATCATTGATGAGATCATCGATACAGTGTTTGAAGTATGCTGGGGACCCCGGGGGGGTCCCTGGGGGGCGACTCTCTGGATGAGGGGCTCCTGGTAGGTGCGGGGTGGCCGGAGCC
>NW_025364274.1:0-8037 GCF_016433145.1 Gracilinanus agilis | reverse complement strand
CTTTTCTTTCTTTCTTTCTTTTTTTTAAACCCTTACCTTCCATCTTGGAGCCAATACTCTTGGCTCCAAGGCAGAAGAATGGTAAGGGCTAGACAATGGGGGTTAAGTGACTTGCCCAGGGTCACACAGTTAGGAAGTGTCTGAGGTCAGATTTGAACCTAGGACCTCCCGTCCCTAGGCTTGGCTCTCAATCCATTGAGCTATCCAGCTGCTCCCTGATCAGTAACTTTTCAAAGATTATAAAAGAGGAGATATGTGTCTCAGGACTGAAATCAGACAAATGTTTCAATTTTTTTTAAAAAGAAAGAACACAATTTAAACTATGGTCTAGTGAGATTGATTTGCATTACTCACGAAATTATAGAACAAATAATTAAAGCAATAATTTGTGAGCATCTAAAAAAGGAAGTGATAGTCACCACATGCTTGAATGTATTCATTTTCGACAGACCAAATTGGGCTAGTCTCTTCCTTTTTTAACAGGGTTAGTAGGTTGGTAGATCAAGAGACTGCCACAGAAATAATTTACCTAGATTTTGGCAAAGCATTTGTCAAATTCTTCATGCTATTATTGTTGACAAGATGGGGAGATATGGTTTAGACAGGAATATAATTAGATGGATTCTAAATTGGTTGAATGAACGGACACAAAGAATAAATTAACCATTAATAAGTGGCTTGATGTTCATGCAGAAGACTGCTTCCAGGAATATTCCAGGAATCTATGCTTGGTCTTGTGCTGTCTAACATCTTTGTCAATGATTTGAATAAAAATAAAAATGGCATGTTATCCAATTTTCAGCAGGGAGATATAGATAACACAATGGATTACAGAGTCAGAATCCAAAAAGAACTCAGCAAATCAGAGAACAGAAGACTAAACAGGATAAATTTAAGTTTAACAGGAATAAATGTCAAGGTTTATAGTTGGATTAAAAGAAAATCAGCTTCCCAAGTATGAGAATGGTAAAGGCACAGGTAGGCAGTATTTTGACTGAGAAAAAGTCTGGGAGTTCTAATAGACCTCAAATTTAATAGGAGTCAGTATGATATAGCAGTCAAGAAAGCTGAAATCATTTTAGACTATGTAAAAAGAAGTATAGCTTCCAGGATTAGAGAGATGACAAGTTATACATTGAAACATGTATAACCCAGATTGAATTACTTGTCAACTCTAGGAGGTGGGAAGGAAGAAGGGAGGAAGACAACATGAATCCTATAACTTTGGAAAACTTTTGTGGAAATTTGTTATTTAAAATAAAATTAAGATAAAACATTTTTTTAAAAACTAGACATTGAACTTGGCCTTAGTCAGGAATACTGTGTTCAGTCCTGGACATCACAATTAGAGAAGAATTTTGATAAACTTGAGACTACTTAGGGAAGAGCAACTAGAATGGATAAGAACTTTCAGATATCATACTATGTGAGTATCATTTGATCATCTAACTGGGGGACATTTAGCCTGGAGAAGAGAAAATTTAGAGTACACATGATAAGTGTCTTCAAATTTAGAAGGACAAGGTGGGTTTGCCACTGAAAAATGGTGTTCCCTTTGATGAAGTTAATAGCATTTAAGACCCAAGTAACTGACAAGGAAATATAAGGATGTTAAGCAAACTTTAAGTGGTCTGTTTGAACACTGTGATGATGAAAAGACTTTTGAATGTCCAATTTGCACACATAATAGGGCATCAGCCATTGAATGAAGGCAACTGGAGATTGGCCAAGAGGGTCAGCCATACCCTTTGTGGACCAAGCATATTCCCTACTTATTCCCTAAACATATCTCTTCTCTTTTTTGGATATAAGAAAACATGCACCAATTTATGGAGAAAGTGTTTTGTTAATATTTCTTTTCCTATGCCAGTTCAGCAAATGCCTTTCCTTTGAGCTAATTGTGCTCCAGTGGCTGGCTACTAGAAGAAAACACAGTGGGAGAAACTTGTGACATACAATTTAAGGAGTATGGAGTCAAAGAAACCTTAAACATGGGGTAGTACCTAGATGGGACCCAAATCTGTGAGTGTAATTTGGAGGTAGGAGGAAGCTTCTCAAACTGGACAGTAATCACTTAGGCAATATAGTCAAAGAAGGATTAGACTTGTACTGTTTTGCAGAATTGGGAACAATAGGTAAAAAAAGCTAAAGGGGCAAATTTAGACTTGATATAAGGAAAAAAAACTGCCTAACACATAGTAACTATCCTAAGGCAGACCTGCCTACTTTAGGGGGTCAGTGAGTTCTTCATCACTAAAGGTCTTCAAACAAAGGTTGGATGACCACTAATTTGGTAGGGAGTCTAGGACACTTTTGTGCAATTAGGAGTTGTACTAGATATACTCTGAAGTCCCTTTCAACTCTAAGATGTTCTGATTCTGTGAATGGGTTCCAAGGACCATGACAAAAGGATTGTCCTTAGTGATAAGGATTGAAGAGGAAAGCAGACTTCTCTCTTCTAACAGCAGAGGTAAGGAGAGAGTTGGCAATGATCCTGAGGTTAGAGAAACTCATATCTAAAGGTCTAAATCTCAGTGAAAAATATTAGGCAACGATAGAGTTGAAATGGAGAGAAGAAAAGATATGGAATTTATACTATGGGGTAGAAGACAGAGAGTTTATTGATCAGGGGTTCAGATAACTTGTTAAAGAAAAGAGACTTCAATAGATAAATAGGAGAAGAGACCATTTCAGGTATAAATCCTTGTCCTTTTTTTGACTTCTTACCTTTCTTGATTATTCCCAATGATAATAAATATTTTGTGCAGATTGCCTCTACTATAAACCCCTCTTGTTCTAATTTTCAAACTCTCCCTAGATAGTGTTTTGGTTTTTTTCCCACTGCCTACAGATACACCCAAATTTCCATCATTCTTAAAATTACACACTGGACCCAACCATCATCTAAAAACTATCATTCTATATCTTTTCAGTCAAATTGTCCTACACCCAGTGACCCTCCTAGTTCCTCTTTCACTGTCTTTTAAAACCTTCAGCCATGTAGTTTCTGACCTCATTGTTCTCTAAATTGCTCCCTCTAAAGTTATCAGTGATTTCTTAATTGCCAGATCTAACAGACCTTTTTCTCAATCCTCACCCTCTCTGACTAATGCAGCATCTGATGCTTTTGATAACTCTCTCCTTTGGGATATTTTCTCCTGAGTTTTGGTTCTCCTCATACCTGTTTGATTGCTCCTTATTTAGTTTCTTTTGATGGATTAATATATTTGCCATATCTACTCACTATGGGTGTAGTCCAATGCTCATTCTGAGATCACCTCTCTTTTTTTTAATTTTTAAACTTTATAAATTTTAAATTAATTAAGCTAATTAATTAAAAATTAATTTAAAATCTATTTTCCTTCCCACTCTTATCCCCCATTGAAAAAGAAAAAAAAAAGAAAAACTTTATAGCAAACATGTATAGTCAAGTAAAACAAATTCCCATATTGATCATGTCTAAAACAATGCATGATTTCCATTTGCACCCTGGTACATTGCCTCTCCATCAAAAGATGAGTAGTATATTTCATGATGAGTTCTCTAAATGATAGTTGATCATGCATTGACGAGAGTTCTTAGATCTTTCAAAGTTGTCTTTCAAATGTTGTTATTGTGTAAATTATTCTGGTTCTTCTTGCTGCACTCTTCCCAAGTTTCTTTGAAATTATTCTTTTCATCATTTTTACATTACAACTCATTCATATAGATGTAAAATACATTTATATATCATAATTTGTTCAGTCATTTTCAAACTGATGGGCACTCCCTTAGTTTCTGTTTTTTTATACTATAAATTTTTTGTTTAGTAAGGGTCCTTTTCTTCTGTTTGATCACTTTGGGACATAGACCTACTAGTGG
The DNA here is from genome assembly GCF_016433145.1 of Gracilinanus agilis. Taxonomy (NCBI): domain Eukaryota; kingdom Metazoa; phylum Chordata; class Mammalia; order Didelphimorphia; family Didelphidae; genus Gracilinanus; species Gracilinanus agilis. The sequence continues at coordinate 4,176 of NW_025364274.1, read as the reverse complement.
TATTGCTGGGTCAAAAGGTTTGCACAATTTAATAACTTTGAAGACATATTCCAAATATCTTTCCAGAATGGTTAGACCTGTTTACAAGTCCACTAACAGTGCACTAATCTACTCATTTTTTCCACAGCATCTCCAATATTTATTATTTTTCCTTTTTTGGGTCAACTTTAATATTCTAATAGGTATGAGATAGAAACTCAGAGTTATTTTAATTTATATTTCTCTATTTACTAGTGATTTGGGATTTTTTAATATGGTCTAAGTAGTTTGGATTTCTTCTCTTAAGTATTTGTTCATATTCTAAAATAATTTATCAATTTGGGAATGACTCTTATTTAGTTTATAAATAAATTTCAATCAGTTTCCTATGTATCTTAGAAATGAGACTTTTCTCAGAGAAACTTGTTGCATGCATTTCCCTTCTAGTTTTATCTGCATTCATTTCACTTGTGAAAAAACTTTTTAATGTTTTGCAATAATGTGTTCTTCTTGCTTTGTCTCTCCACTGTAATCCATCCTTTAAATGGCTATCAAAGTGATTTTCTAAATTGCAGTCCCGGCCATGTCACTAACTCAATGGCTCCCTATTTCCTCCATGACAAATATAAACTCCTTTGGCATTAAAATCTATCCCTATTCTACTTTTCCTAATTTATTACATAATATTTGTCTATGTGCACTATATGGTCATATCAAAATCATCTTGATACTCCATTCCCTGGACTTTATGTTCTTAATTTAAGCTAACATCTTTGAATGATTTAATATTGAAATGTAGGACTCATTCACACTTAGTTCACACCTCTGACTGATTGATTGATTCATTGAAAATTGTCTCACTTAATACAGTGATCCCTCACCTATAGGGGAGTTACATTCCAGAGACCCCTGGGATAGGTGAAAATCTGTGAAGTAGGGGCATTTTATTCATTTTATTATTTATATCTATTTTAAGACTTTATAAACCCTTCCCATTCTCTAATAAACCTTTTCCATGCTCTCCTTAACCTTTCCTACACTCTTATATACACTGAGCCAATCAATGCCCAGGATATGGAACACAGTGTTGTGGTTGGTCACCTTTCATTCCATCAGCCAATAGCGTGCCATGTACATACACAATAGTGTGCTATATGTAAGCAGTAGTGGCATACTGCATTTCCATTGTGTACAGTACTGTATTCATCTGCAAAATTTTGCAATATAGCAAAAACCCTGCAATACAAAAGTAGTTATATATATATATATTTATTTATTATTTTTTTTTTAACCAGTGAAGTTGCAAAAAGTGAACCACAATATAGCAAGGGACAACTATATAGGTAATTGAGCCACGTGGGATAGAATGACATGTAAAATTTTTTTCTAATAATCATTTAGAAATTTTTTGAATACCAAATTCTTTCTCTTCCTCCTGTTCCTCCCCTCTCTTTGAGAAGACAATTTGGTGTTGTTATATATCTGAAATCAGGCAAAATATATTTCCATGTTAGTGATGTTACAAAGGAAAACACAGGGGCAGGTAGGTAGTACAGTGGATAGAGCACCAAGTGGATTTAGGAGGACTTGGGTTCAAATCTGGTCTCAGACACTTCTTGGTTGTGTGATCCTGGACAAGTCACATAACCCCAATTACTTAGTCCCTTGATGCTCTTCTGTCTTAGAAATGAAAGACAGAAGACAAGGTAATTAAATAATAACAATATATTATTTAAAAATAATTTTTAAAAACATGAACAAAAATCAGAATGAGAAAAATTTTTAAATAAAAAATTATACTTCAACCTACATTCAGAGTTCATCAGTTCTCTCTCTGGAGGGAGATAACATTTTTCAACATGAAACCTTTAGAATTGTCTTGAATCTTCTTGATCAGAGTAGGTAAGTCTTTCACAGTTAATCATTCTTACAAGATTATTGTTATTCTATAATATTCTCCTGATTCTGCTCACTTTGCATCAGTTCATACAAGTCTTCCCAGGTTTTTCTGAAAGTATCCTGCTCGTCAATTGTGAAGAGAGAATCAAACTTTCTTTGTCTATCAATCAGCAACTTTTAAATTAATCAATCAAAAACTTAAACACCCCTACTTAATGCTAAGTAAAAGGGTTCTCAAGTTACTTACTAAAGTGTGTGACAACTGCAGTGCTAGGCAAATTGAAAGACTGCATTTGGATCCCATAAAGTTGAGGGGACAGGAAGTAACACAATAATTTTCCAATACAATCATATACCACAACTCCTTGAGCCATTCCCCAATTGATGGGCATCCTCTCAATTTCTGGTTCTTTGCTACCACAAAAAAAATTCTATAAAATTTTATACACAGATGTCTTCCCCTGCCTTTTTAAAAAATTTCTTTGGAGGGCAGCTGGGTAGCTCAGTGGATTGAGAGCCAGGCCTAGAGACGGGAGGTCCTAGGTTCAAATCCGGCCTCAGACATTTCCCAGCTGTGTGACCCTGGGCAAGTCACTTGACCCCCGTTGCCCACCCTTACCACTCTTCCACCTATGAGCTAATACACAGAAGTTAAGGGTTTAAAAAAAAAACCAAAAAAAAAAATTTCTTTGGGATTTAGATCTAATAGTAATACTGCTAGGTCAAAGGGTACAGTTTTATAGCCCTTTAGGTGTTGTTCTTAATTATTCTCCAAAATGGTTGGATTAGTTCACAACTCTCCCAACAATGTACCAGTATCTCAAATTTTCCACATTCTGTCCAGAATTTGTCATTTTTGCCAATCTGATAGGTGTGAGATGAATTGTTTTAGTTTGCATTTCTCTGATCAGTAGAGATTCGTAGCATTTTTTATGTGACTATTGATAGTTTTGATTTCTTCTTCTGAAAACTGCCTATTCATATCTTTTAATCATTTACCAACTGAAGAATTGCTGACTTAATTTCTTATATATTTGAGAAATGAGGGTTCTTTATCAGAGAAACTTAATGTTAATTTCTCCCCCCTCTCAGTTTCCCTTTTTTTCTCCTAATTTTGGCTGTCTTCATTTCGCTTGTGAAAAAAATCTTTTAATTTCATATAATCAAAATGATCTATTTTACTTCCCATAATGCTCTCTATCTTTTATTTTGTTATAAACTCTTTCATTTTCCATAGATCAGAAGGTACATTTTTCCATGCTCCCCTAATTTACTTTTGACATTACTTTTTAATGTCAAAATAATTTATTCATTTTGACCTTATTTTGGTATATGGTATGAAATGTTGGTGTATGCCTAATTTCTGCCCAAATGCTTTTTAGTTTTTCCAGCAATTTTTGTCAAATAATGAGTTCTTAACCCCAAAACTTAATCTTTGAGTTTGTCAAATACTAAATATTATGGTCATTTACTATTATGTATTGTATATCCCATCTATTCCACTGACCCACCACTCTATTTTTTAGTCAGTACTAGACTATGACTACCGCTTTGTAATATAGTTTGAAATCTATCAGGCCTTCTTTCACATTTTTTTCATTGATTCCCTTGATATTCTTGATCTTTTGTTCTAGATTAATTTTATTATTGTTTTTTAGCTCTCAAATAATTTTTTGGTAGTTTGGTATTATAGTACTGAATAAGTAAATTAACTTAGGATTATAATTTTTATTATTTTGACTTGTTCTGTTTGTGATTAATTAATTCTCCAGTTCTTTAGATCTGTCTTTATTTGTGTGAAAAGTGTTTTGTGATCATGTTCATAGATTCCCTAGGTTTATCTTGGCAAGCAGACTATAGAGTATTTTCTATCATCTCTAGTTATTTTAAATGAAATTTCTGTTTCTATCTCTTGCTGATTTTGTTGGAAATATATAGAAATGCTGCTAATTTATGTGAGTTTATTTACATCCTCCAACTTTACTAAAGTTGTTAATTGTTTGCTAGTTTTTAGTTGATTCTCTAGGATTCTCTAAATATACTCTCTTATTATTTGCAAAGAATGATAATTTTATTTCCTTTTTGCTTATTTTTATTTCTTCAATATATTATTCTGGTATCATTGCTATAGTTAGCATTTTTAGTAAAAAATATTTTAATAAGCCCTTACCTTCTTAGAATCAATACTGTGCATTTCTAGTAAAATATATATATATATATGTATATATATATATATATATATATATGAATAAACCCTTATCTTCTGTCTTGGAATCAATACTGTGCATTTCTAGTAAA
>NW_025364273.1:0-5819 GCF_016433145.1 Gracilinanus agilis | reverse complement strand
CCCCCCCCCCCCCGCAGCTTTGTGTCAGAATTTCCACCTGTTTCTGAGAGTGGGCCAGTGTACGCCGCATTTTCTGACCTCTGAGAGGGGGCAGGCCGGAAACACTGGGAAGCGAATCGGTTAGAGGGAGGGGGGAGTTGTTGGAAATTGTGGAGATGGGGAATATGGGGAAAAATCCAGATCATAACTTTAAGGGGTTAGAGTCCCTTTGAGCACCTCCTTCGGTGAGAGAGGGAGGGAAAGTCGCTCCCTCGGTGAGAGAGGGAGGGAAGGGCAGGGTTTGATTACCTGGGGGAAACAGTTCCAGGAAGCTGGGGTTCAGATCCCTGGTGGAGCTAATCCCAGAAAAGTCCCGGACGGACGCATCATGGGTGGAAGTGAGGGCACTGGATCTTTTGGAAGGATGCCAGGGAAAGTGGGATGGAACCCTGAGTGGCTACATCCCAGATTCAAACTTTGTTTGGACCCACAAAGAGAATCTTTTGTTTTTCGTTCTTTTTGTCTGTCTTTTTGATTGGTCAAAGATGGGCCAGTCAATCAAGCCCCCTGGACTTGGTCCTAAGTCATTATTCAGATTTCAGAACCCATGGGCATGCCTTAGGTTTATCAGTAAAAAAAAAGGGGAAATTGCAGACCTTTTGTAATTCGGAATATCCTGCCTTTGGGGTTGGATGGCCCCGTGGTGGGACAGTAGAAATTGTGCTGCTCAGGCAGCAGACTTACCATCTGATTAGGAGGGGATCTGAAAGTTCAAAGTTCTTTCCTTAAGAAACACAGCCAGCCTAAGAACAGCTCACTTTCAACCCCCACTAGAAACAGAGAGCAGTTTGTTTAGGTGCTGCAGGAAGCATTTGTTAGAAATCACAGCCAAAAGAGAGACAGGTAAGATCAATCGTAGTGTAAAGCACAGGGAAAGTCAGGGGACAAGGAAGTCAGCTCAGCCAATCAGATGGCTGATCGCTGTACCTGAGTACCCTCAGTGAAAGGGACAGTGTGCTGCAACTGTTTTAATGAGTTTTCTCACTGCAAATATTTCTTTTAAGCATGGATCCTAAAGAACTGATTCTTCCTCTTTCTTCCTTTGGATGGGCCCCCAAAGGAGTGAAAAAAGAGAAAAATTCAGAGCAGAAAAGGGAGATTTTACTCCACAATTGGAAGCATTTTCACTTAAGATTTGATTTTAAGGATTGAGGATTGCTAATGATGTTGATATGGTACAATGTAATTTTGTTTATTGTGGTAACTGTCGGTCAAATGTGAAATATTAACCAGATTTTATTGAGCACATAAACTCATAGTTAGAAGTTTGCTAAGCCTTGGTTTCAGTGATTTGAGAATTGTCTAAATGTGAATAATAGCCAGCCTGACACAGAGAGGGAATGTTTATTCTATGAGGTCAGAAATTGTACTGGCTACTTTGTAAATGTGAAAGTCATTCAGAAAAAGCTGTAATGCTGTTATTGAGAACTTATTCTAGAATTTAAACTTGGGATTTTTTTCCTTTAATGTATGTGCTGTCAGAACTAACAAGTAATCCTATGACACACAAGAAGTTATTAAAGTGGTTCATCTGTGCATGGGATTTAATAATACAGGTACCAAAATTTGGAAAAGGTGGAATTTCTAAACAGTGGCATATTTGACTAGGGTTGTATGAACTGTTTTTAAAAATGTGTACAATGTATAAGAGGGAACTTGTGATCTAGAGATTAACATGTATTTGGACTCGAATTGCTAGAAAGTAATGATGAATGAATACGGAATATGTATGCATTTGGACTATAAAGAGAATTAAGTTTTTCCACCTGAATAAGTTAAGGTTGTATGATGTACAAACTGTATGAAGTTAACAAGAGGAAATTTGACCAGCCCAAGGAGCTAATAGGATTTAATGCAATTAAATACAGTACCTTTCCTCCTTTGGCAATGATGGTGATAAAGGAGGAGAAGCCTGAAGAAATAAGAGTAATTGCTAAAGAAATAATAGGTGTGAATTAGAATAATTTTGATGGAATTTAATGAGTTATGTAAGCCATGCTTTGAGGTAAAGGAAGCTACACTGGAGCTTCTATTCTGTTTTAAACAGAGGTCTGAAAGGAATAAGAGTAAATGGCTTTGAGATTCAGTTGTCAACACACTGAAAGGTTACTAAAGGACTTAGAGTTGTTTGGTAGTTGTGGAGTTCAAACTGAACTTTGTTGAAAATCATTTATTATGAAGGTTTGGTACATGCTAAATTTTAAATTTTAAGGTGATCTCACTTGGTGATGAGAGAAATACTTTTAATGTTTCCACTTTGATGCTTAGGAACTGATATAGGAACACAGTACATAAGTAAGATCTTAAAGAGTTTAAAGATGAGGATATTTTGATTATATACTTCAGAGGGTTTAAGGAAATGTTCAAGCAAGTAAAAATTGATAGAAAAGTTGTGGATATCTTGTAAAACAGGTTTTTTAGTAGTATAGTTGTTATAAAGATGCAAATGGTGAGCCCCTGGGTTGGGGTTGGGGTTGGGGGAGGCCCTTCTCAGGAATGAGAGGACTCCAGGCTTAGAAGTGTGAAAGATTTATTGCTAAGATGGGATCCATGGCCAGTGGGATAGCATGGGTGGAGCAGCCCTGGGGGGGGGGTGTCCTCCACAGCACGGCCTGGCAGCACGAGTGAAGCAACTATCAGGGGTTGCCCCCAGGCCCCCTTTTCAAAAGTGTGGACATGACTCCTTGCACTTGGGTGTTTGGTGAGGGGGGGGTCTGTCTGGGATCCTTGGGGTTTAGGTTATCAAGATGTGGCCAGAGGTGTATCTCTTTTGTTACAGGGGAAAGGGAGTTCCCCTGTTCACAGCCTGCCTGAGTTAAGGGGTGCAGGGTCCCTGCCATCTCTGCACAATGCCCATGTTAATCTCAAGAAGACTTTTTTCTCCTTATTTATCTTTCCATCATAAGAAGTTAAAGAATATAATAGGTTTGAGTGTTTACATTGATCAAAAATGTTTTTTGGGGGTTTAAAATAATCATGAATGGTTTTCATCTCAGTGTATGATAAGCAGCCTGCTTGTCAAAAGGCTTGCTTTAAGGTTGTAGCGCTTGAAAGGGTTTAATTGGAAATAGACCCTGTAATGCTACATGCTTTATGATATTCCTTTAAATGTGACTTTTATGAAAATTGTCGCTAAAACATGTGCTTTAAGTGTTGTTCGAATGTAAGCAAAAGCTCATTGTAAACCTGACTGTACCATGGGTTTTGTTCGATACTCAGTGGTTACCTCAGTTACCAATTCGTACTATGCACTGCAAGTTATAACTGATGAGCGCTATGCTAAAGACACAGTGCCCCAATTCTTGGGAGTTATTGATTATCATTTGGAGGGAAACCAAATGGTATGTTTATTTTTTGTGATGATAACAGCGAATTAGAAAAAGTGAATGAAGAGTTATGTTGTGTTTGAATAGAAGAAAAAAGAAAAAAGAAAGACTTGATCTAACACCTTGAGTATGCAGATTTGACATGGGTAAATGGAAGTTGTGTTCTACTTTTTAAGCAGAGGGTTTTTGAGGGAAAAAGGAGAGATGGAAGAGAACAGATAGGGAGGTGAAGAAGAATAGATAGATGTTCTACTCTTATAATTGGATCCTTGACCTGGGGATAATTTCTAAAATTAGTATATTGGGAAAATCATGAATAGTTCTGGAATTCTCTTGGAAGTTACACTGAAGAGATTCCTGTCTGGCTTGTCTTAGTCTTTCAGATGGCCCAGGTACAGGAGACGATAACAGCCCTGGTTTATATTTACTGTGGAGCTACTCAATCCAGCATTCCTGTTCCTTAATTCAGGTTTTGTGACTAAAGTGTGATATATTAATTATTGCCAGAATATGAAAAAATAAAACAAACTGAGTGATTAGCCTGGTAGGGATGTGAAAGGCTTGTTTGAGGGTATGGAAATTGTTTCCAGACTGCTGCTTAGCAGAATTTCTCTGAGCTGTAATGGGAAAGACTTGTCTTTTAAGGAAGGAAAAGGCTTCTGAGATCCAGTGGTGATATAGTACTAAAGACAGAGAATGTTCTGTGATGGCTAGAGAGGCAATTCTAGGGCTCAACCTGGACTGGACCTCTTCTGACCATCTAGGCTACTAATCCTTGATGGCACGAGCCAGTGACAGCTTTGGCCTGTACATGGAGCCCCTCACTATGCGTCCCTTGGGACGTGAGGAAATGTTTTTCCTATCTACCTTCCCTTTTTGGAGCAAGTTCCCATAATCAGCACTTAATGCAAGTTGTGAATTAATGTTTCCATCTCCCCAAACAACCTATTAGGTTAATAATTGAAAATTATCAAATTGTTAGGGAACACACTTTGAGAAGTAGGTTAAGTTTAGTGATAGATGACTTGTAGCTTGCAGCCTTAATTTACCACAACTGAAGTGGGATTTTGAGCTTGGAAATATAACCCAAAACTTTCTGGATTTCCTCCAGAATCTGGGATAAAATTTTATCTGTAAAGTATTGTTATTCAAGTAGTTATAGATGCCATATTAATGTGGGCTTTACAAAGGATATTTTTTAGCAGAAACATCCCATGCCAACTCTGCAAACAACTTAGGGATCAAAAATTCCTAAATGGTTCAATTCCTTTCAGAGGAAGATTTCTGGGGATAAAATCTGTTGGCTAACATGCCCAAATGTTAATGTTTAATATCAGTTTCTGTTGTGCTAACTTTCTCTCTGTGTATCTGGTGTTCTAGTTTTTGCCCCAGTTCTAGGTTCTAGGATGCTCCCCTTTGTGACCTGCCTGTCAGTCTGGGGAAACGGTCTCTGGTCTCCAAGCCTTCAGGACCCTGGCATTCGATGCAGAGACGCCCCTGAAGACCCTGTGCCCACAGTTCCTCCTCCTGTTCCCCCCTCTCAGAGATTCTACGCCCCTTCTCAGCTTGAAGAAGCTATAGAAGATTGAAACCATCGGCCCTCTTCCCTTAGACCTTTGGAGGAGGGGAGGGGAGACAGCATGGGACCTTGTGGGACATTGTATCCCAGAGACAGCATAGAACATTGTGCCCCGATAGTGAAATAGTTTTTTCAGGCAAACTAGAGGCCAGAAAATCCCTTTTGCTTCCTCTATGTACCCTTCTCCTTATTCTTAACCAGCAGCTTTTGTAAAGGAACAAATTAACACCATTCAGCTTATGGTCCTGCGTCAGTATTACCAGATAATCCCCACCCTTAATACAATGTGTGTTGACACTAATCTTTAAGGGACCACCTGAGGATGATTCCTTAGGATCAAAAGGAAAAGTAGGGAATGTTGGACTTATTCTTTGGCCCTGAGGAAGATTCCTCAGTAAGCAAAACGAAAAAGTGGGGAATGTTATAGCCAAAAAGCTAACACCATAACTAACAGCTTGACAGCATCAGACCCTGTCAAGCAGGGGGGGGTTTGATAGCGTCATGCTCTGCTCAGCAAGGCAGTTATCTGGAGGTCACAGTCTTAGGGATACCACTCCTCCCTAGACAGGACAGCCTTGAAGATTAAGAATCATATCCTGTGGCACCTGGAAACATCCCTACTCCCACTGTCTAGCTATTTGCTAACCCTAAGACAAAGGCACCTCTATCCTAGAAACATATATATTCCCTCCTTCGAATGCACCACTCGGGACTCTCTTGCTGAGTTCCCCCAGCGCGCACTGGCAATAAAGCCTTCTCCTGCTTGATTGCACTGTCTCGTGTGTTCCTCTGGTGGCCACCCATTTGAATCCTAACAAACCATATCAAGGAAAACGATGAAAAGAAGTCAGGATAACTGGGGAACAGCAGTGCCA
>NW_025364272.1:0-5563 GCF_016433145.1 Gracilinanus agilis | reverse complement strand
CTCTCTCTCTCTCTCTCTCTCTCTCTCTCTCTCTCTCTCTCTCTCTCCCTCCCTCCTTCCCTCCCTCCCTCCCTCCCTCATGTTGTGACTTTCCCAGGGTAGTACACACCACTAGTAAGTGTCTGAATTATTTTTGGAAATTGCTATGAAGCAATATCTAAATATGAAATTTTAAATTATAGAATGATGGAGTCAAAAGCAACTTTTGAGATCCTGTTGAGATGGACTTCCTTATTATGGAAGAGAGAAAAATAAACCCTACAGGTGAAGTGAATTTTCATATCATCTAACTAGTTACTGGTAGAGGTGGACCCCAATTCTTCTGACTTCTAGCCCAGTAATTTTCCTAGGACAAAATACTGTTTGGTGAGTCAACACTTCTGCAAATTAGGTAAACTACCAACCCTTCATTACTGAATAGCCATTCATTCTAATCCCTCCTCAGTTTTGTCCTGCAGAATGTTTTATGGATATAATAATGAGTTTGTAGTCAAGAAACTCCAAGTTCAAATCTTTCCTTACATGCACACTATCCATGTTACCCTAGGAAAGGAATTTAAACTCTTTGGATAATCGCTTCCTCATAAGTAAAATGAAGAGTTCAGGACCAACAGCCTCTATAAAGTCCCTTTATAAATCTATAAATCTCAAACTTTTAGCCTGCCCTTCTTGCCTTTCATCTTATGAAGAATGATTTAGACTTTTGCTCATTTTTGTTAGAATGTAATGGAAGTCATAAACTTAGAGCTTGAGGATCTGAGTTCAAATCCTAGCCTTAGTGCCTAACTACCTATGTCATCTTGGATAAATCACTGGAACTCTCTGGTATTCATTTACCCATTTGTTTGTTTTAAATGGTCTTTCAACTCTGATCTTCTGACATTTGGGTCATTTCTAGCTCAGCTCCATTCTTGTGAAGTACAGTAAAGAGAGCTGTACAGGATCTTCCTGATGCAAATGAACCAAGATTTTTCCGTTGTGCATTCTGCCTCATTTCCGATTCTCTTTCAAATTCAAGGATTAGATATTTGTATTTTTAGAAATGAAAAGGAAAATACTATCAAGTTTCTCTGAAAAAAAGTGGGATAAATAAAGCTATAAATATATGTAGATTTCAAAAGTCACACTATAAACATATGAACGTTATGGACGTTAACATAATTAGATTTTGGAATTGCCTCTTTACCTTCTCATTTTACATGCTAATTTCTTCATTTCCATTCCTGTATAGCTATGATTTTTTTTCACAAATCCTTGATTAGTTCATTTGATGGATTTGTGACTAGTCATAATTTTTTTAAGCCTGGGGCCCTAGACTCTCCAAACATGACCTGAGTACATCTGGTAAGGAATTCTGGAAAAAAAAATCACTACCCCTGAGCATGTTGATACCAATTCCCTATGCAAAGGAAGAAAATTATATTGATAGGCTGGGTAAAATAAATCTGATGTTTAAGAGAATTCCTACAAAACAAAGGGAAATCTAAGTATCTATGAAAACTCTATGTACTTAAAACTCTCATTGTGTAGATTGCTCTCCTGCTAGTTCCTGTTGCTCATAGTAGATGATGTATGGCATTCTTTTCCATTGTAGTACCTTAACAGGTGGCATCTTGATTCCTGGTCTCTATCAATGACATTTTAATGGGTTTTTCCAGAAATTTACAGCATGTGGCTACCTGTAAATCAACTACTTTCTTTTCTTTTGATCAAACAAGAAGAAAATCCCACAGTGAGTCAAAAACTTGCTATCTAGACAGGTTTTGTCTTTACTGTCATGGGAGAAAAGTCCGAAGCATCTTTGTTAACTGGCAGGAGACCAAGTTTTATTCACTGTACCCCAGTTCTAGTGATATCATAGCTATAATTCCTGCTCACCTATTACTTCTTTGAAGCTTGGACTGGGAGTAGGGTTCCCTCACTCCCCAACTTAGGTAGCACAGTTGATAAAGAGTATTTAGGCTGGAGTCTAGGAAAATCTGAGTTCAAATCTAGGTTCAGACATTTATTATCTGGATATCCCTGGATAAGTCATTTAGTCCCTACTTGCCTCAGTTTCCTTATCTATAAAAAGAAGATAATAATAGAACCTACCTTCCAATATTGCTGTGAGAAACAAATTAGATCATAATTGTAAAGTGCTTAAAGCAGTTCCTAGCACATAGTGCTATAGGAATGCTATTATTCTTATTATTAGTGTTTAGACACCATAATTACAAATCTGATTGTCCTGTTATCTTTTGTACCTAGGAGGGTTAGCTGAGAGAACACTCCATTTTTTTTCAGGAAGAGGTAAATCAGCCATCAGAGGGACCTTGTGAAAAAGGACACAACAATTGTTTTGTAATCACTAGTTACTTGAGCATTCCACCTATTGCTCCTATCTGTATGTATAGCTTAAAATGTACTGTAGCTCTGACTATGATGGGTGAGAAGTAGCACTGCCCATATGCAACAGAAAGGATGACAATTCCATCTGGCTCTTTTAGTTTTGATGGCTATTTCCCATACAGCTGTTTGTGGCTGAGTTCGAACCACAGTTTTGATAGGGTTTTATGAACAATGCCAATAAGAAGACAGTAGGGAGTGACATTTCGAGGTCTTTTGATTTTCCTCTCCCTTTCAAGGTCAGAGGTCTAGGTGTGTGAAGAGCCTTATAGGTTGGTTAGACCTCACTCCTTCATTTTATAGATGAGAAAACTTAGGTTTGAGTGGCTTACCCAAGGTCAGCCAGAAATTACTTCTCACAGGATTTGAAATCATCTCCAACTCCAGAGCCAGTAGTTTCTTGCTTGTAGAGCCCTGCTTCCTTCAGATGAAAAGCAATCATTCTTCCCATAAATTTTTTTGAAACAAACCTGCCCTTGTCTGCATTAAGCATGTTTATTTATTTATTTTTAAATCATTCATTCATTCATTCATTTATTTCTTTATACCAGCCATTAGATTTCTCTCATTTACTAGATAGCTATGGTCCATGGCTACATACATGTGCAAATTTGTATATATGTGTGTGTGTATATATATATATCTATATCTGTATAAGGCAGCTAGTTGTCATGGTAGATAAAACATTAGCCTGGTAATCAGGAAGACATCTTTTGAGTTCAAATCTGGTCTCAGATACTTACTAATTGTATGACCCTGAGCAAGTCATTTAGCCCTGCTTGCCTTAATTTCTTCATCTGTAAAATAAATTGGAGAAGGAAATGGCAAAACATTCCAGGATCTCTGCCAAGAAAATCCCAAATGGGGTCATGGAGAGTCAGACATGACTGAAAAATGACATAAAAATAAGGATGTATCTATATCTAGGTATAAGCTATATGTATATGAATATATGCACATCACATACACTCCACATATATATATATATATATACATGTATATATTAATTATGTGTGTATACACATGTATCCATGTATATCCTGATATCTATTTCTGATACATAGAAAGAAAGCTCTGAATCTTTCTTGAACTTTCCTGGCTACTGTGTTCTAAGTGAACCCCAAGCCCCCTTTCTCTGAACTTGGACTATTTTTTGGGGGTAGTTTTGCAAGGAAGAAATTTTCTCCCTGTCTGCGTTTTGATAGGATCACAAATGTTCTTTTCAAAGACATTTTTCTCTATATGTTTCAAGACCACAGCAAAGGCAACTGGCCTAGATTGTGAAGCCAATTGAACATTTTCCTACATGGAGTACCAAGAGAGTGAGCCTAAGTGAGCTCAGGAATTTTATTTTATTTTTTTTTAATTTGTTGTTTTTATAAAAAGCAAATCCAAGTTGATGCCTGATGCCAGTATATCCCCGTAGATAGACCTTTTTGCCCATAATGATCCCCATATCTACCCTGAAAGCTATCTTCCATATTCCAGCGGTCTTTTAAGACAGCAGAATGTTGTGAATAGATTTCTGGAAGTCAAGGAAGTCCTGGGTGCATATTCTGCTTTAGTCACTCAATGATTATGAGACACTGGGCAAGTCACTTGACCACTATCTGCTTCAGTTTCCCCCTCTATAAAATGGGGGTGATAATATCCACAGAATGCCTCATAGAGTTGTGAAAGAGCAGGTGAGATCGTGTATGTGTTTATAAACTTTAATAAATGTCCCTTGTTATTCTTAATTATTTTTATTACTCTATATTATTTATTATTTATAAAACTTATAATATTATTTCTATTCCTTGATATACCAGTCAGATCTTTAGACCTTACAGTCATGTTGGTGGCAGAGATCAGAGGACTCTTGACTATCACTTCTAAGCTTCTAGAAGGCTTCATTTACCAGGCTGCTGCACTATCTCTTGGACTGGATGAGAAAGGAGGTTAATGTTGGACAGAAACCAGAAAGAAGAGAATCAAGTAGATTCTTATTAATATTTGGGTCTAATTTATTTTGCAAACAGTATGCAAATGTGAGCTAAGCTTTCAAAATAAGTTTATATGCCATATGCAAATGAAGCCATCCAGTTTACTTAATGTAAATCTCTCTGTATGGTGAGCCAGATTCCTCCCTAAGAAAGGGCTGTTAATTTTGGGTTCCCAAACTATTTTTCATTGTTCTGTTACATAAAATGAGATAATATACAGGGTGGTCTTAGAGCCAGTTTAAGTTTTTGGAGTCCTTCAACTTCATTAGGACTTTTGGATCATCCTGTATCCTGTATAGGAAACATTTTAGAACTACAGGATTGAATAAACATGCCACAAAAGTAAAAACACATTGATATTTTGGAAAGCACTTTACAAAACCTAAATGTGGTGTATAAATGTGAGTGGCTAATATACAGGCTTTTATTAATATGGTGAATCTGATCATCAATGCTGATGACAGCCCCTCTCTTCCTCCACATCTACCTTCCATGTTTTATCTCAAATGTCACTTCCTGCCAAAAATACCTTTTATGTATGTATCTTATATGGACTTCTATGCTAATGTGAGGTCTACCCTAAAGAATGTAAGCTCTCTGAAGTTAAGAACAACTTTTTTTTCTTTTGTCTAGACCTAGCACAGTGCCTAGGGCTGTGTCTGATACATAGTAAACATTTAAAAATTGTTTATTGGTTGAATGATTGAAAGACAAAGGATCATATCTAACATCTTAGAAACCTTTTAGTCTTTTTTTAATCTGGAAGAGACCAGTGATAATAGTTGATGTTTCTATGGTAACAAGGTTAACAAAGCACTTAGCATATACAGTATTTTTAGTTTAATTCTCTACAACCCTTTGGGGTAGATGATTAAGGTATCATTATCCCCATTTTACAGAAGACAGTGCTGAGGTGGAAAAGAATTTGATGGCTGGCCTATGATTTCACATAGCTTGTAAGCATATTGTTACATTATTTTCATTGTCTTTGATTCATCAGATTAATTCTTTGTACAAAATTCATGGTTCCTTTCCTCTAAGAACTGATACTGAACTGAGAGGCAGTTCCTTTCCTTCTTTCCTTTCATTCCTTTCCTTCTTTCCTTTCATTTTTCATTTCTTTCTTTCCTTTCATTTTTCATTTCTTTCTTTCTTTTTCTTCCTTCCTTCCTTCCTTCCTTCCTTCCTTC
>NW_025364271.1:0-6214 GCF_016433145.1 Gracilinanus agilis | reverse complement strand
TCTCTCTCTCTCTCTCTCTCTCCCTCTCTCTTTCTCTCTCTCTCTCTTCCTCTGCCTCTGTCTCTTTGTCTCTTTCTCTTTCTCTCTCATATACACACTCAATAAACTTCAGTGGCTCCCAATCACTTTGAAGATCAAATATAAAATCCTCTGGTTAGCATCAAAAACTCTTTATAAGATGGCTTCCTCCTACCTTTGCTGTCTTCTTACACTTTACTTCCCACCATATAGGCTGGGGTCAAGTGACACTGACTTCAAGTTACCTCACAAAAGATGCATTTTTACTGGACATGTCCAAAGGTCGGAATTCCCTACCCCCTTATCTCCATCTTCTACCTCTTCAACCTTTCTACAAGTTCAGGTAAAATTCTATCTTCTACAAGAAGTCTTTCCAAAACTCCTTTAAAGGTAGTGTCTTCCCAGTATGGATTATCTGCATTTTACACTATATATTTTATGTGTAAATATTTGTTTACCTGTTGTCTCCCACTTTAAACTGTGAGCTCTTTGAGATCAAGGACTGTTTTTTGCCCCTTTATTTATGTTTCCAGTCCTCAACATACAGTAAGCACTTTATAAATGCTAATTGACATGGTTTTTAAAAGACTAACTATAGCAATAAAGTAAAAGAACAAAATTAAAAAGAAGCAGAGGAAAAAGTTAAAATTATCTTTATTTGAAGTTAAGAAGAAACTCAAAACAAAGACTGAGTTAATAAATATGATACAATAAATCCATAATTATCATTATTATTTTATAGGTAAATGCCAAAAATAATTGAGAAAAGTAATAAAGACAAATATTTATATTAAGACAATCTGTCAAAATCTTAAGAATTAACTTATCAAGATATGTTTAAACAGATATCAGGATAACTATAAAACAACTTTTAAATAACTAAAAGAAGAAATAAACAATCAGAGAGATTTTCAATATATATGGCCAGCTTAGCAAATACTCTTCTTTTGCTTCTGAGAGGATAGCTTGATTTGCAAAAAGACTCATTAGGCTAGTACTTTATAGGCTCGAGTTTTAGTACCAATTTCATTAGTTCTTTGCTGTTACTTTCTTCAAGTCCCGGCTAAAATCCTACCTTCTACAGAAAGTATTTCCCATTCTTTCTTTTTTTCCCACTAAATCCCTTCCCTTCTGTCTTAGAATCAATGCCATGTATTAGTTCTAAGGCAGAAGAGTGGTAAGGGCTAGGCAAGGAGAGTTGTGACTTGCCCAGAGTCACATAATTAGGTAGAGTCTGAGGCCAAATTTGAACCCAGGACCTCCCATCTCTGGGCCTGGCTCTCAATCCACTGAGTCACCTAGCTGCATCCCCATTCTTTCTTCATGTGCCTTCCCTCAGCTGATTTTCTTCAATTTATCCTATATGTAGTTTCTTCCATTATTCTGTCAGCTCTTTGAGAGCAAGGACTGGCTATTGCTTCTCTTTATATTTCCAGTGCGTAAGATAGTACTTGGCAAATAGAAGGTGTTTAATAAATGCTTAAATACTTACTGAATTCTCTGGACCTCAAATTACTCATCTGCGAAATGAGGAGATTGAAACAGATTATCTATAATGTTCTTTTTTTAGTAACAATATTCTATTAGATTAATTTTTTGAAAGGGATTATTTTATTATAGTTCACAGGTAACTTCAAGGACATTTTTTGAATTATATCCATATTTTGTTTTATCTGAGTAAATAGCCATGATACAAACAGCAAATTTGCTTCTATAGCACCCACCCTAAGAATGTCATATTCCATCATCAAGGAAGTAAGCAACTGAATAAATTGTAATTAACATAGTTAGTAATGAAAGAATTAAATGGCTGAGGGTTAGCACCTAGTCATGTATCTGACCCACTCTACTGATTCCCAAAGCACTTCTAAGAAACTTACTCTCACATCTTCATTCTGGGTTCCAAAAAGGCAATTCTCAAAATATATCCTTTACTCCATGATCTAGAATCTTTCTTACTGATCTGACAGTGGCATTCAGATCCTCCTTCCTTGTATCATATCATGGTGAAAGGCAATAAAATGTAGTGGATATATTTGATTTAAAGTTAGGAAGGTTTGGGCTTGAATCTGACCTCTGACACCGTTCAGATAAACAACATTAGATTAAATCATTTAGTCTGATTTACTTATCCACAAAATGGAAATAATAGCCTCTGTAGTATCTATCTCAGGATTCTTTAGAGGTACTTCTTTCATAAGTATCACTTGTTAGCCTTACTGAATTGTACCTACCTAAAAGCAAATTCTCCATTTATTTATGTAAATCTTAATTCTGTCATCAGAAACACTTATCAATAACTGAAATCTAAAGACTTGGTTGAATCTTCTTGATCTTGAATCTATCAGCTTATTACCTACCATTCCACCTACCTATTCTGAAACATCAAGAGGGAGTCCAAAGAACCCTACTGGCTCTGCTTCTTCAATATTACATAATGGCATTACCTCCAAATTATAGAGTTTTTAAAAATAAGTCAGAGAAGGAAAGAGAGTTAATTAGCCAAACATAATGAGTTCTAAGAAGTGAGACTTGCGAAGGCCTGAGATTGGCAGTCAGAGACCAACTGACTAGGGGAATTAAATCCCAAATTATCCATTTGTTCCAGACATTCAAGCAAGAAAGTGATAATGGGTCACGTGAATGAAATAATGTTAAAAATGGCACACTCCTTAAAGAAGTTATCATTTTCTAATTTGAATGACAACTTATAAGTCTGTCTCAAAATGTGGTGAGAAGAAAAGTCCTAGAGAGCATGAGAATGTTCACTATTTTAGAACATGAATGAAAATCACCTTGGTTATGTGAGTCAGTCAAGAAGTGTTTATTAAGCAAGAATACAAATAAAATCAGAAATAGAGATAATTTGTTTTCTCCAAGAGCTTACATTTTAATGGAGGAAGACAACATATAAAAGAGAATTGAAAAGCAGAGGAGAGGAAAAGATACCCAACCCTGAGGCATAGCAGAGAAATTCCTGTGGAAATGAATCAGAATAGCTACATAGAGAGAGGGGCCCTAAAATTTCACCTGCTTCTGTCAAACTTAAAGCTAAACAGATGGAATAACAAATATTATGAAAAATTCCAAGTTAAAAATAGATGGAAAAAAGAAAAAGGGAACACTAATGTTCTTTTTTTTAACGCACAGAAAAGGATAGAATAAAGGGCATTAGGAAATACTGTCAAAAATGGTACTGGATATATGAGTTAGATATAAAGAGTGATATCATAAGAAAACCAGAGGAGGATAGAGTATATTTTACCTGTCAGATCTATGCATAAGGAAAAATTATTGACCAAACAAGATAGCATTACAGAAAATCCTGGGGAAAAAAAGAAAGACTCTATAAATATAAATAGTAAAAAATATTTATAGCAGCTCTTTTTTTGTGAAAAAGAATTAGAAATGAGGGGATGCTCATTAGTTGAGGAATAGCTGAACAAGTTGTGGTATAAAATTGTAATGGAATACTGTTGCATTATAAAAAATGATAAACAAAATAGTTTTAGAAAAACCTAGGCAGATTTATATGAACTGACACAAACTGATGAGCAGAAGTAGGGGAACAATGTACACAGTAATAGCAATGCCATATAATTATCACCCATGAACATAACTATTCACAACAATACAATGATCCAAGAAAATTCCAAAGCATTTGTAATTAAAAAAAGCTATCTATGTCCAGAGAAAAAACCAATAAAGTCTGAATACAGATTGAAACATACTGTTTAAAACTTTTTTTTTTATTTTTATTTGTTTGTTTTTGGTCTGTGTTTTCTTTCACAATGTAGCTAATATGGAAATATGTTTTTCATGACTATATATATAATCTATATCAAATTACTAGCCTTTTCAAGGAGGTAGACAGAAGGAAGGAAGGAGAATTTGGAATTCAGCATTTTTAAAAATCAATGTTAATGGGGGCAGCTGGGTAGCTCAGTGGATTGAGAGCCAGGCCTAGAGACAGGGTGTCCTAGGTTCAAATCCGACCTCAGACACTTCCCAGCTGTGTGACCCTGGGCAAGTCACTTGACCCCCATTGCCTACCCTTACCAATCTTCCACCTATAAGTCAATACACAGAAGTTAAGGGTTTAAAAATAAAAAAAAATCAATGTTAAATTCAGTTTTTACTTGTAATTGAGAAATACAAAATATGTAAAATAAAAAATAAAATAGCATTTTGAATTTGTAATATACCTGGCAGAGAAATAAGCTATACATGGTGTAGATTCTCAGCTGCATATATACAGTCCTTCTTTTCCTATTATACTTTGGACATGGAAATAAATGTTCATCTTACTTTTTAAAATTCCAAATAAAAACAATTTTAAAGGAAAAAGTCTATCACATAAAGCATAATACATGATACATAAATCCTTTAAAAACAGGGGGGAAACAACTAAATTAGTAATAAACACTAATTGTAGCATGACTACATTACTAATGTGGCAGCACAAAAAGTAAGCATTAGCACAGAACCTAGCAGAGTATATTCTTCAGTAAGCCACTATGTGCCAAGCACTATGCAAATTCTGAGGAGGTAAGGAAAAAGAAAATAGTATCTACTTTTAAAGGAATTCACAACCTAATACAAGAAAAAATAGGCAGAAAATGTACATACAAAATATTCAGAGTAGATGGAAAGTAATCTGCAAGACAAGGACGGTAACAGATGGGAATCCTGGGAAATGTTTTCTGTAGATAGTAAACTTTGAGCTGAGTCTTGAAGAAAGCCAGAAAATTTAGGAATTGTACGTAAAAGGCAAAGGACCAAAAGCTAGCCAATGTAGCTGGTCAGAGAGTGAATGGAGAGGTGTAAAGTGTAAGAAGATTGGGAAGGTATGAAGTGACTAAGTTGCTAAGAGCTGAAGGTAATAGGATACAAAATGAAATTCTTTGAGCAAGCAAGTGACAGAGTCAGACTTACACTTTTATAAAGCAAAATACTATTGGCAGGTGAATGGAGAGTAGATTAGAAGGAAGAGAATCTTGATGGAGGGAGACCAGTTAGAAAGCTATTGTAGTAGTCTGGATCAGAGTTGATGAAGACCTAAAATAGGGTTGTGTCTATGTGAATGGAGAGAAGGGAATATATAAAAAACTATATTGCAAACGTAGAAATGACAAGGTTTGGCAATTGATCACATATGTAGGATGAGTGAGAAAGAGAAATCAAGGATCACACCAAGGATGCCAGCTTGGGTAATTAGGAGCGCTGTGATTTTCTGTAGTCTGTAAAATCAGTATATCTGGGTTCCTGTACTGTAGTTCTAATGCTTGAGTTAACATTAATCTTAGACAACTCACTTAAGGTCACTGTGCCTTGGTTCATTTAATCAATTATTTCAAGTAATGCAAAATTAGAAACTCTGGAGCAAGGTCTCAGATTTAATTAATCTTTAGCTTTGAATGAGGCCAGCAGCTGAGCAATGATGATGAGGTGGTCAAGCAAGAGGAAATCTACAATTTTGTTTCCCTTGACTTTGCAGAGCTTGTAGCTATCTTGCAGCGGCTGGGACCAGAAGCAGTCTACTAGAACTCCTACCATGGGCAAGACTCTAGTTGTATCATCATGAATTTAGATTAGACCACTTTGGGTTCACTAAAAATCTTGTAAGTTCCCAGACTGAAATGTCTATGAGATTTTGTTTTTTAGTTTTTATTTTAATTTATTTGTTACATAAAAATTCTCAGGTATCTCCCTTCCACCCTCTTTCCCCATAGCATCATTTGACTAGATAGATAGATAGATAGATAGATAGATAGATAGATAGATATAGATAGATATATAACTATGTCTTGCTTGTTTATCAGTTCTTTCACTAGAGGTGGACATATACAAGTCATTCTTCAAACAATATTTCTGTTTCTGTATGTAATGTTCTCTTAGTTCTCTTAGTTTCACTCTTCATAATTTCATGTAGATCTTTCCAGACCTTCATTTCCTACAAACTGGTTGCATATATATCCAAAGTTTAAGTAAGGTTTAAATATGAAATTCACTCAGTCTAACTCTGCACAAATAATTGGCTTTGCACATAACCTTACTATATAAAAAGCATACCCAGAAAAAAATTATTATAATCTTAATAGGGAAAATAGATCTTTAATGATATAGCAGACTTCTAATGATGGAAGGAAGGAAGGAAGGAAGGAAGGAAGGAAGGAAGGAAGGAAGGAAGGAAGGA
>NW_025364270.1:0-5602 GCF_016433145.1 Gracilinanus agilis | reverse complement strand
AGAGAGAGAGAGAGAGAGAGAGAGAGAGAGAGAGAGAGAATACTGGGAGAGACATAAGACATTTTGGAGTGGGGAGAGAGCTGAGCTGATCTCACAATTTGTTCTTTTTTTTTTTTTTTTTTTAAATTTTAAACCCTTTACTTCTGTGTATTGACTTATAAAGATGGAAGAGTGGTAAGGGTAGGCAGTGGGGGTCAAGTGACTTGCCCAGGGTCACACAGCTGGGAAGTGTCTGAGGCCGGATTTGAACCTAGGACCTCCTGTCTCTAGGCCTGGCTCTCAATCCACTGAGCTACCCAGCTGCCCCTACAATTTGTTCTTTATTTGTTGACCTGTCTGGATATTCCATTATATGTATTTGTGTGTATAAGCTCATGGATTTCTTTTTCAGTTTCTGTGGGTCTCCCTTATGGTATGGCCTTCATATTTCTCCATATTTCTCACACCTTCTCTATCTTCCCCTCAATTCCCCTCCCTTCCCTTCTCCATATTCAGTGGGTTATATTTGGAGAGGAAGGGGAATAGAGAGAGGAAAAAGAGAAAAGAGAAATATCAGGAGACAACTTTTAAGGTGCTTAACTGAATTTTAAAAGTCCAATTCTCTCAAGTACAAATTACTGCATAACTGATGCAGATTTATGCAAATGATCTTCTGCTTCCCTTGCCTCCTGCCAGGCCCCTGATCAAACTGCACATCATTTGGAAGAAGGATGGGGTGCCAGTGTCAGGGGGGGTCAGTGACCACAACCGCCGGCTCACTATCCTGAATCCCAAAGGAAGCAACACTGGCTACTATGAGTGTGAGGCTGTCCTGCGCAGCAGCAGTGTCCCCTCAGTGGTCCGGGGTGCTGTCCTTTCCGTGTTGGGTGAGCATGTAGAATGGAGAAGGGCTGGGAATAAGGGTGCGAGGGGAAGGGAGGGGAGAAATACTCCGCAGGCATTCTAGCACCCTTTTAGAAGCAGGGAGAGAGGGGCGGGCAAGGGAGTTCCTACTGAGTTGGCCAATCAAAGAGAAGTGGAGCCTCCATTGCTGTCCTCTTCCTCCTCTTCCTCCCAGAGCCACCCCAGTTTATTAAGGAGCCAGAGAGACACATCACAGCAGAGATGGAGAAGGTGGTGGACATACCCTGCCAGGCCAAAGGTAAGGGACATGAATGCACTGGAAGTGGAAGAATACCACCCCCCTTCCCACTCCCCAACGTGGGTACAGTTTCCATTGCTGAATTGTGTCTGCTGCTCCCAGGTCCCCCTGAAGTGGACATATTACTAGGAAAGAAATCAATCTGGACATCAGCAGGCACCTAGGAAAACAAAGAAGCCAAATTACCGTAATTTCAGGGCTATAAATCAATCCAAGTTATGGTAACTTCAGGGTTACAAATGAGCCAAAATTACCGTAATTTTGAGGCTACTGACAGGCAAATTGCCCATAATTTCAGAGTCGCTGACAACGCCAAATTACCATAATATCAGAGCTACACTAGTGGAGAGGGGAAAGCACCAACGGTGTTAAGGCCTTAGGTGTGTCTGTGCCGAGATAGAGCTCGTAAAGCAGCACTTTGGTTCTTAGTCATTTTATTCAGTCGCCAGACAGCATTCGCAAGTTTCCTGCCTCTTCTGTCTTCCCCAAGTTAATGATGAATTCTCATACTGTTCTGGTTCCCAGATCTCCTTCCCTTCTTAAGATGTAGCTAAATCAAAAGACAATCCAAAGGCAGATGAGCATTATAAGACCATACAAAAGGCATAATGGTAGGGTGTAGTGTGTGCTATAGACAATATTATGGTATTGAACAAAGAGCTAGACACAGCTTTTTCCTGGTGGAATGACGGGCAGGTGAGAGATAAAGATATGGAGAGGAGCTACAAATCCCCATCAGGAAAGGCTTAGGAAGGAAAAGGAGAAAATTGAGAATGAATTGGGAAGGGATGGGTGGAAGGAGAGAGAAAAATAGGTCAGTACCAGCTGCATTCAGACTGCATCATAATATTTGGACCACCAAAGTTCTTTTAGAATCGTTGTGCCAACTCAACTCCAAATCTTTGTTGTTCAGTCTTTTTTGCAGTATGTCTGAATCTTCATGACCCTATTCGGGGTTCTTTTGACAAAGATTCTGGAATGGTTTGCCATTTGCTTCTCCAGCTCATTTTATTGAAGAAACTAAGGCAAATGGGACTAAGTGACTTTGGTCACTTAGGGCCACAGAGCTAGTCAGTGGCCAGATTTGAACTCAGGAAAATGAGTCTTCCTGATCCCAGACCTAGCATTTTGTTCACTATGCCAACCAGCTGCCCCATCTCCAAACCTAGGAGATTCAAATTCTCTTTCCTCAGATGCCTACCTGATTACTGGTAGACATTTGATGCTCCACCCATACTCCTATGTAATCATTGGCTATCAACTCTGAGAATTAAAAAGAATTATCTACATATGAAACCTATATTCAATACCTGCCATCTCAGGGGGTGGGGAGAGAATATAGATCACAAAATGTCAGAAAAATGATTATTAAAAATTGCATCTACATGTAATTGGAAAAAATATAGTAATAGTAAAAAAATCCTCACATGCTCTTGAGTTTTACATTGTCTCAAAAATAGAATAAAGCAAAATTCCAAAAATATCTTATGACAAAAATGTTTCTAGATGGTACAATCTTTAGAGCACTAGACCTGGAATCAGGAAGATGAGTTCAAACCTAGTCCCAGGCACTTCCTAGCTGTGTGAACCTGGACACATCACTTAACTCTGCCTCAGTTTCATCTATTATAAAATGGTAATGATAATAATAGCACCTACCTCCCAGGGTTGTTGTGAGAAGCAAATGAGTTAATATTTATAAAATATTTAGCAAAATGCATGTTACATAGTAGGAATATAATAAATGCTTATTTCCTTCCTTCCTTCCTCCCTTCTTCCAACATCCTATATGAAGAAGGTAGAATGGTATGATAGAGTGAACTGAACTGAAAGAACTTTGTTCAAATACCACTCCTAGAATTTACTAGATTGTGACCATAGGCAAGTCACTGAATCTCTTCAAGCTTCCTCTTTTTCCTCATCTATAAAATGGGGAACTTATGGAATTTGTAAAGGACCAAATGAGATCATGTATATTAAGTCAAATTGTAAATTGTAAAAAGTATGAGAGACAAAGATAGAGAGAGCCAGAGAGAGAGAGAGAGACAGAGAGAGAGAGAGAGAGAGAGAGAGAGAGAGAGAGAGAGAGTGAGTGTCTGTGTGTGTCTGTGACTGTGTGATATAAGGTTGGAAAATTGGCCCCAGGTTCCATCCAGGGCCAGCCCATTTAATGAAATCACAGAAGAAGCAGAAATAGGAAGGAAGGCATTAATGTGCTAAATGAAGTACAAAAGGGAGTCTACATCCTTTTACTCCTTTATGAAGTGTGAAGGGCTGGAATTCCTGGTGTAATTAGAGCTGAATATTTATTGGTTATACCCTTGGTGGCCCTTAAAAAGCAAGCTTCTCAGCCCTGAGTGATAGTTGAGGCAAAGAGAAGCTTTGTAGAATGTGACCCCTGAACTCCTACCAGGGGGGCAAAACGGATTTCTTCTTCCTTTTCCCTCTTCCCAAACAACCCTGGAATACTGAGGCAGAGCTGTTCATTCAGGAGATATCATATCCAACAAGAAGAACTTAGGGAAAAAGTAACTTCAAAGAGCATGACCTGTGGCAACAGAGGAGAGAGTAAACCAATTCTAGAAAATTGTCTCTGGCATTTGGGAACTGAGCTGTGTAAAGGAGCAAGCCGAGAAAGTCCAACTGAATGACCCATGTCCAGGAGAAGAGGCATGAAGATATCACATGAAGAAAAGGCATTGGGACCTGGAAGTTCCAGAAGCATCATTTGCCTTGGCCATATATGTGCACCTCATTACCAGTAGCCTCTAAGTTTGTGCCCACTGTCCCCACTGAAACTATGCATTTGTAAGAGGGTATATCTCAGGTTTTCAGGGAGAATGTTTTGTAGCTAGTCTTCTTACTTTCCTAATAAATGCCTTTGGGGAAGCAATTTGTCATACCACCTCATAGTTAAAGCTAAGGGCATCAGTGAGGGCTTGAGTTATAGTTGTAGCAATGCAAATCCATAGATTGCCTTTGAACTTGCATAGTCGTTACCCATTTTAGGACCGAGCCGATAAGTACAAATACGGCTTCCAGAGGATATGCTATACTTATTATTGTTTCCCATGTAGGTGTACCCTCTCCTATCACCACTTGGTACAAGGATGCCACTGTCATTGATGTGAAGAAGTTGTCACGGTTCCGACTGCATGGAGATGGGAGTCTGCAGATCAGTGGACTGGTGCCTGATGACACAGGCATGTTCCAATGCTTTGCCCGAAACTCAGCTGGAGAAGTGCAGACTTCCACCTACCTTGCTGTCACTAGTAAGTTGATTTGTGGGAGAGAGAGAAGTCTTAGCTTTTCCAAAAAATGAAGGCCCTTTTTGATTAAAGTTGAACATATCATGCTATCTGAGTATAGACCTATATCTTACACCATTCGCTAAGGGAAAAAAAGGATACATGATCTAGACACAAAAGGAGATATCATAAGCAAATGAGTAAACAAGAGATAGAGAGCATTGTGAGATATAAAATGTATAATTTTAAGTGCATTAAATTGAAAAGGTTTTGTACAAATAAATGTTGCCAAGATTAGAAGGAAAATAGAAAACTGGTGGGGAATTTTCATAGTCTCTCTGATAAAAGTCTCATATCTAAAATATATAGAGAATTCTGTCAAATTTATAAGAATAAGAGCCATCCCCCAATTGATAAATGGGCAAAAGATGTGAACAGACAGTTTTAGGATGAAAAATCAAAGCCATATATAGGTATATGAAAAAATACTCCAAATCACTTTTTTTAGTTTTTTTTTTTATTTTTTCCAAATCACTTTTGATAAGGTAAGTACAAACCAAAACAATTCTAAGGTATCATCTCACACCCATCAGACTGGCCAAAATGACAAATGTTGGAGGGGACAAAGAAAAATGGGGACACTAATACACTGTTGGGGGAGTTGTGAACTGATCCAAACATTTTAGGGAGCAATTTAGAATTACACCCAGAGAGTTATAAAACTGTGTATATACTCTTAGACCTATCAATACCATTGCCATTGCTGGGTCTATTTCCCTAGGCAATCAGGGGAAAAGGAAAGAACCTATATATTCTAAAATATTTATAGCAGCTCTCTTTGTGGTGGCAAAGAACTGGAAATCAAAGGGATGCCCATGAGTTGAAGAATGACTAAACAAATTCTGGTATTTGATTGTGATGGAATATTACTGCACCATAAGAAATGGTGAGCAGATTAATTTTTTTTTAAACCTGGAAAGAATTGCATGAGATAATGAAGAGTGAAACAAGTTGAACCAAGAGAACAGTATATACAGCCACAGATTTAATATTTGAAGAATAACTTGTGAATGTTTACCTCCAGAGAATGAATTGAAAAATGGAAACATAAAAGACATTATTTATATATATGTATGTATATATATATATGTGTGTGTGTGTGTGTGTATATATATATATATATATATATATATATATATATATATATATGTTT
>NW_025364269.1:0-3019 GCF_016433145.1 Gracilinanus agilis | reverse complement strand
CCAGGCTGCGAATTGGATAATGTGGTTAAGATGCTAGGGGCAGTGAGGCCTGCCCTTAGTGGAGTGACCAAAAAAACAAAAAAGTTTAGCTTAGATTGCTCATCTGGGCCCAGCTAGATGTAGTCTTAAAAGAGGCATGAGGAATACAGGGCCAGATTCAGGCAGGTGGCTATGGAGGCTTCTCCCAAAGAATTACAGAGAGAGCCAGAGAAAGAGCCAGATCCAGAGAGCCAGACAGTGCCAGAGCCGGACAGAGACAGAGAGAGACAGAGGGAGATAAGGAGAGGGAGAGAAAGAGAGAGAGAGGGAGGGAAGAAGGGAGGGAGAGAAAGACAGATAGAAGCAAAAAGAGAGTCAGAGAGAGAGACACAGAGAGAGACAGTAACAGAGAGAGGAAGGGAGGAGGAGAGGGAAGGAAGGAGGGAGAGAGAGAGATAGCTACAGAGAGGTAGAGGGGGGAGAAGGAGGGAAGGAGGGAGGGAGACAGATAATCAGAGAAAGAGGGAGAGAGAGGAAAAGAGGAAGAGAGAGAGAAAGGGATAAAGAGAGGGAGAGAGAGGGAAGGAGGGAGACAGAGAGACAGAGGGACAGAGAGAGGGAGGCAGAAAGAGACAGACAGAGACAGAGAGACACAGAGAGACAAGGAAAGGGAGAGAAAAAGAGAGAGAGGGAGGGAGGGAGAGAAAGACATACAGATAGACAGACAGAGGCAGAGGCAAAAAGAGAGTCAGAGAGAGACAGAGATAGAGACAGAGAGACAGAGAGAGAGAAAGGGAGGAGGAGAAGGAGGGAAGAAGGGAGAAGAAGAGACAGGAACAGAGAGAGGGAGTGACAGAGAGAATGACAGAGAGAGGGAGAGAGGGAGCAAGGGAGGGAGGGGAAGAGGGAGGAAAGAAGAGAGAGAGGCTGTCAGATCTTGGAAACAAAATCTATGTTGTTATTGTGGATGTTGAGTCATTTCAGACATGTCTCTCTCTGTGACCCTATTTGGGGTTTTCTTGGCAAAGATTTTGGAGTGGTTTGCCAATTCCTTCTCCAACTCATTTTACAAATGAGGAAATTGAGGCAAAGAGGGTTCAGTGACTTTCCCAGAGTCACATGCTAATAAATATCTGAGGCTATATTTGAACTCTCTGATCTTACTCACTCCAGGCCTGGTGCTCTATCCATTGCCCCACTTAGGAAGGGACCTTAGACATTGCCTATTATGATCCCCACTTTTTTTTTTTTAAACCTTTACCTTCTGTCTTGGAATCAATACTGTGTATTGCTTCCAAGGAAGAAGAGCAGTAAGGGCTAAGCAATGGGGGTTAAGTGACTTGTGTGGCCCCCACTTCTTACAGAAGAAACTGAGGTTTGGAGAGGGATAGAGGCTTGAGTACCTCAAGCTATAGGAAGACATAGGACTAAAACCCACATTCTCTGACTGCCCATCCAGTTCTGTGTTCCATGAGTCTGTCTCATGAGATCAGGTCTTTGGAATTTGCAGAAGTAGCTAGATTGTATCTTGGAGCTAGAAGGGACCTTGGAGAGTGTCTAGTAATACTTAGATCAGAGGTTCTTAACCCAGGCCTCATGGGTCATTTATTTTTAGGGTTTTCAGAGTTTCCATGAACTTGATTGGGGAAAAAAATGACTTCATTATTTCACTGTGATCTGCCTCCTTTGTAATCCTTTGTATTTTATTTTATGCATTTAAAAATAATCTGAGAAGGAGCCTATAGGCTTTCCCAGATTGCCCAAGGTGGTCTATGACAAAAAAATGAAAAACTCCAGGCCTGAGTGTTATTTCAAAGAATAGTGAGGCTACCAAAGCTTCTCATAAATCTCACAGACTATTTGAGGGTTCCCTGCCATGGCATCACAAAAAAAGCAGACTGGTGATCTGTGATGGTCAGTGTGCATTGACCTCTTTGTTGAAATGGTCTTAAATTCTTTCCTTTCCCACAGATCTGACAGGTATACTATTCTATGTTCATCTAATTGACTTATAATTTGCCTCTTTATATTTAAGTCATTTACCCATTTTGAAATGGAATCCCTTGTGGTCTACAGCTTCATTTATTGCCTCCAAGTCCACTCAGAGGGTGAAGCCTAAATCTTTCTTTAGAGGTTTTCAAGGTCCTGACCCAGAAGAGAGAATTCATTTATTATAGCAATGGCACCTGGTAAAAAATGATGATTTGTTTTCGTTTTCACCCAGTGGGTTTGGAGGGAGTGAAGTCTTGGCCGCTAAGGGACGTCACCCCAATGAAGGGGTCAGTGAGATGCCCATCTCAGGTCGCCAACCTGCTTTCATTCTAGTACACTCCCTGCCTCTGCATTTTCCCAGCTCCCTCTGTTTCAAAAAAGGGAGTAAGATGTCTGAGATCTCAAGGCAAATGAAAGGTATTTAGTACAGATTCTGACACGAGTCTTGGGTGATATCAAGGAGTCAGAGGGTGTTAGTGGTAGATGGCACCTGAGAAGAGCACCTGCTCCAGTTTCCTCGTTTTACAGAAGAGAAAACAGAGGATCAGAGGGACAAATAAACCTGCCAAGCCAGGGCTTGAGGCTGCCTCTTTTCTAGTTATTTAATAAATGGGGACTAATGGGAGAGGTGCTCAGGAGTACATTCTTGTTTTGATCATCCCTGGCAGCAATGTCCTCCGCCTGTTCCTTCTCTGTGTGGAAAGAACAGTTTGTCAAGTCTTGGGAAGTGGGACTCATCTTATCCAAAGGCCTTTCACTGATTCCAAGTAAGTTCAAGGCAGGTAGGATGCAACAGGCTATGCCACAGGATGGTGACGTGAGAATGGGGCATGCTAATCAGGCTGCTTCTTGCCTCAGTTTCCCTCATTGTAAAATGATACCTCCTTTCCTTATGGGGAGGCTAACCCAAGGCCCATCAATGAGACTTGTGTAGGGCATTGGAAGGGCAAGTAACCAGCCCAGGATCACACAGCTAGTGTGTAACTGAAGTAGGACTCAAACTGGGGCGGATCTTTCCTTTCCTTTCCTTTCCTTTCCTTTCCTTTCC
>NW_025364268.1:0-1534 GCF_016433145.1 Gracilinanus agilis | reverse complement strand
TCTCTCTCTCTCTCTCTCTCTCTCTCCCTCTCTTCCTCCCTCCCTCCCCCCCTCCTCTCTTTCTCACTCTCTCTGACTTCAAAGAGCAATTTTGTGCTCCTTCTTTGCATATTACCAGGTTTCAAAGAAGCACCACAGCCTAATTAAGTCTGCCCTCAACAACCCACAAAACAGAGGAAATTCTGACCCTCTCAAAGTCTGACTAAACCTACTACATTCAGGAATTGCCATTCCTGCCCACAGAGTCACCCACCATTTTCTGAAACAGACCAAAATAGATATCTCCCTTAGAAGCTTAACAGCAGCTTCTGCTCTCTCTGGTGATTCAATGAATCACTCTTTACATGTGTAGAGGAGATTATGTGAGATCTCTAAAAAGTAGCTTTAAGAGTAAAGAAGTTGGGGTTTTTCATTACCATTACATATATTCAAGTTGAGCAGAGGTTCATAACCTAGTCTTCTATATTGTGGTCTATTTGGGGGCTATCACAATTCCTATAGACCATCTAACAAGGCAGAGAGAAGTGATGATCCGCCAATGAATGCAAAACTAATGAAATCGCTGATCTTGCTAAAATAACCACAGCCTGAATATTAGTGGTACTATGGAGACAGAGTTGCACCATCCTAAAGAAAGCTATCAAATGTCAAATGTATCAGCTGCGTTAGGGATATTCTTGGACCTTTGGCAGTTCCTTTGAGAATCCCCTACTTTCATTCCTTAACATCACTACCACCCAACAATTAATTCATAGTGATACTTATATAAAGCAGCTCTGCATATTTATATATAGATAATTCTTTTTTCCCCTTTTATAAAGTAGTAGAATTTGAGATCTGGGAAAGACCTTTAGCAGTTAATTTATCCACCCTCCTCATTTTTACAGATTTGGAAATAAAGGATCAGAGGAGAGAGAAGATTTGTCCAAAGTCATACAAGTTACAGTTTCAGATCCAAATCCTCTTACTCCAGTACAACACACATAGAATGCTGTTTTATAATAATTCAGTTCAACAAATATATTCTGGGAAAAGCATTATGTAAGGTTCTAGAAAAGATCCAAAAATAAACATGAACCAATCCCTGCCCTCAAGGCTTTTATAATATTGTAAGGAAAATGAGATGGGGAGAAGTGTGAGGAGCACAGTGGTATGCAAGCTCCTTGAGGATAAAGACCATCTTTTACCTTCTTTTATATCCCCAGCATTTAGCAGAGTGCCTGGTACATAGTAGGAATTTAATCAATGTTAATTAATTGATTGACTCAGTGGCATTAGGTAATCCCACATATACACATCCACACTTTTTTTTAAGCCTTTACCTTCTGTCTTCCTATCAGTTCTAAAATGGAAGAGAGCAAGAGGCTAGGCTATTGGGTTTTAGTGACTTGCCAAGGGTCACACAATTAAGAAGTGTCTTGTGTCCAAATTTGAACCTAGGTCTTTCTGACTAAGACTAGCAGTGTGCTACCTAGCACTCTCGCTCTGGCTCTCTCTCTCTCTCTCTCTCTCTCTCTCTCTCTCTCTCTCTCTC
>NW_025364267.1:0-7006 GCF_016433145.1 Gracilinanus agilis | reverse complement strand
CTCTTTCTCTCTCTCTCTCTCTCTCTCTCTCACACACACACACACACACACACACACACACACACACACACACACACCAGAGGCTTTCAAGCAAAGGCTCGATGGTCATGCATCAGGTACACTGAAGAGGTTACACTAGATGGCCATTGAGACTCATTGCTGCTGGGAGTTTGTTTCTACGTGACTTTTGAGAGATAGCGCCTATTTTTTTTTAAAACTTGTAAGGTTTTGTCCATGGGGCAGCTAGGTGGCACTGGGCAGAGAGTCCAGAAGAACTAAGTTCAAATTCTGACACTTCCTAGTTCTGTGATCCTGAGCAAAAAATCCCTTAACCCTGTTTGTCTTAGTTTCCCACTCTAAAATGAACTGGAGAAGGAAATGGCAAGTCATTCCAGTATCTTTGCCAAGAAAACCCCAAATGAGGTCACAAAGACTCAGAAATGGCTGAAATGATCCAACAACAAAAAAAAGTTTTGTCCTGGGTTGTGTGTGATTCCCTCCTCTAGGCAACGGAAGAGACTATTATTTTCGAAGTGGGTTTGCCGGAAACTGAATTGTGGATTCATTCTAGTGAGTTGAGGTTGGTTCAAAGAAATCCTTTGAATCTAAGCATTTCCAGTACAATCAATCATAACAGCCTATTTCGAGCAGATTAAAGGAGTCAGGCAGAAACAGGTGTTGGACTTTCACTTGGAGAGGGAGAGAAGGGAACCAGTATGTGTGACAGGTTCAAAATAAACACACACGAAGGGCAAGACAGATGGCCAAGATCAGAGAGTTGTTATTGTTCAGTCATGTCGGACTCTTCGAGACTCCATGGACCATAGTTATCCCTGGGATTTTCTTAGAAAGGATATAGGAGGGGGCAGCTGGGTAACTCAGTGGATTGAGAGCCGGACCTAGAGATGGGAGGTCCTGGGTTTGAATCTGGCCTTAGACACTTCCTAGCTGTGTGACCCTGGGCAAGTCACTTGACCCCCATTGCCTAGCCCTTACCACTCTTCTGCCTTGGAGCCAATACACAGTATTGACTCCAAGATGGAAGGTAAGGGTTTAAAAAAAAAAAGAATATAGAAGTGGTTTTCCATTTCTCTTGCCAGTAGATCCTTTTGTTGGGGAATCAGTAGTTAAGTGACTTGCCCAGGGTCACATAGCTAGGAAATATCTGAGGCTAGATTTGAACTCAAATCTTTCTGACTCCAGACCCAGCACTCTATCCCATGAGCCACTTAGCTAGTTGCATTCCAAGCATAGAAAACAAATGTCTATTTTAGAGGCAAGATGGTGCCCTGGAAGGAACTCTGTATTTGCATTCAGATGACCTGAGCCCCTGCCTCGGACACTTGCCAGACATAAGACCTCGACGTCCCCAGGACTCAAGTTTTCTAATCCATGAAATTCTTGGTCTGAATTAAATGATCTCCAGGGTCCTTGGAAACTTTAGATTTTATGGATTGGGCCACTCAAAGGAGAGTTTTAGAGGGACAGTTGCTGAGGACTCAGCTTGGGAACTAGGTTATCCCAGAATTATGAAATCCCAGAAGTTGGATAGGACTTCAGTGGTAGTCTAGTCCAATCGATTCCTGAAAGGAATTTCCCCGCTACTTTCCAATTATAATACACCTGATAAGTGTTCAGGATAGATTAGTGGAAGGAGGGTGCTGGCTCTCCCCACACACCACCCCCCACTCCATCATTCCTGAAGTGGTCACAGCAAGCAAAGAATAAATAACAGAAGTAATGTTGTGTTTGTGTGTAAACAAGAGAGCCCGCTGGTCTCCACTGAATAGCTTTCTTCTGTTTATGGACTTGAAATTACATGGATTGCTTTCCAGAATGATACCTTTCCCCTTTCCTCCTCTAAATTCTGTATGGCTCACATGTGGCAACAGAAAGAGGTGGGATGCTAAAAGCCACTGCTACATCCTGTGGGCAGTGTTTGATATTGTTGGTCCATCATTTCTGACGCTTCTTGATCCCATTTGGGACTTTCTTGGCAAAGATACTGGAATGGTTTGCCATGATCTTTTCCAGCTCATTTAACAGTTGAGGAAACTAAGGCAAACAGGGTTAAGTGACTTTCCCAGGGTCACACAGCTAGTAAGTGTCTGAGGCCAAATTTGAACCCAGGTCTTCCTTATTCCAAGCCCAGCACTCTATTCCCTGTGCCACCCAGCTGCCCATAATGTTTAGCATAGGCATGTGTTTGGTATAGGCCTCCTTTGACCCCTGAGAAGTGGGATATTCAACTTCACATTGTAGGAACGATCCCTTAAAGTGGGGACAGCTAGGGAACTTTGGGGTTAGTTGATAATATAATTTGCCAAATTTAAAGTGCTGTATAAATGTGAAGTATTATTATTTACTAGAATTCTTTCACATTCCTCATTCAGCCCTACCATGAACCCTACCCTTCTCTTGCTAGAGCTATCCCTTTCCTCTGATCCAAAGACATTTACTTCTTTCTCTCTTCGGGAAGAACCAGGATCCCTAGGAACAAAGGAAAGGGGGCAGGGGGAGCAGTCCTTAGAATGTCTCCTAAATCTCTGGCTTGACCCAGATTTCTTAATCATGTATTTAGAGTTAGGAGGAACCTCAAAGGCCATCTAGTCTTTTTACACATGAAGAAACTGAGGGTGGCGGAGATTAGTGACTTTGCCAGCATCACACAAAATAGTAAGCTGCAGAGGTGGGCTTGAGAGATAATGCTCTCTTTTCTCTCTCTCAAGCTGCCCCTGACCCAGAGTTCTCGTTTCGAATCTCTCTCTAGATACAGAAGGCTTACCTGCTGCCTCTTTCAATGCTTCCTCCTTAAGCCAGGTCATACCCACTGTAAAAGACAAAGGAAGCATTACTCTGAAATTGTCCTGGTTCCCGTTTGGGAGAGAAGGCTGGGGGGCTTCTTGAGGGCTCCCCCTTCAGGATCTGTGCATCTGACCTGACTCAGATCCCAGAGGTTCCCCTCATCTGGATTGGGGAGACAGAAGAGCATCACAGACCCTCTCAAGTCGCCTAAATTCCCATGATTGGCACATACTGGCCCCATAGGCTCCCACTTATGTTCAGGATGGGGACCGGAACAAATTTTTTTATTTTGTTTTTTTCCCCTCAGAGACCACCCAAATCTGACTGACCAGCTAGACAGATACATGGATGGATATTCATTTAAAAAAGGTATATTCCTTTCTTTTCCCTTTCAGTTTTCTCCAGAGGGCTATCATATCAAATTTTTCTAAAGTTCTATTTATCTCCTTAACTTATTTCTTGTTTATTTTTTGGTTGGATTTATCTACTTCTGAGAGGAGAATGTTGAGAACTCCCACTAGTAACATTTTACTGTCTATTTCCTCCTATAACTCATGTAACTTCTCCTTTAGGAATCTGGCTGCTTTGCCATTTGGTGCATAGATGTTTAGAATTTCTATTGTTTCTTTGTCTATGGTGTCTTTTATCAAGATGCTATTTCCTTCCTTATGGGTTTGATTAGATCAATTTTTTACCTTTGCTTTGTCTGAGATCATGATTGCTATCCCCACTTTTTTTTTTAGCTGACATATTAGATTCTGTTCCAGTGGGAAATATTTATTGAACAAACATATTAAATGTCTAATTCAAGAAGTCTTAACTTTTTATGTCATGGACCTTTTGGGCAGTCTAATGAACCTCTCAGCATAATGATTTCAAATATATAAGATAGGGGCAACTAGGTAGCTCAGTGGATAGAGAGTCAGGTCTAGAGATAGGAGGTCCTGGGTTCAAATTTGACCTCAAACACTTCCTAGCTTGGGTGACACTTATCCCCACTTGCCTAGTCCTTACCTTGGAACCAATGCAGAGTACTGATTCTAAGAGGGAAGGTAAGAATTTTTTTTAATGCATAAGATACAATAGATAGGATTACAAAGAAAACCAATTTTCTTGAAATCATTAAAAAAATTTTTGGTAAAAAAATCAAGTTCACAGACCATAAGTTAAGAATCTCTGGCCTAAATCTATATTGGATTGCTTACCATCCCAGTGAGAAAAGAGAGATTGGGTGGGAGGGAGAGAATTTGGAACCCAAGATTTTTTTTAAATGTTAAAAATTGTTTTACATGTTTTTTGGGGAAAATATTAAAATATTAAAATTAAAATAAAAGAATTTCTGGTCTAATGTGTGCACCACACCATGCTAGTCACTTGGGAAAATATAGAATTTAGCTAAGTCATGCTGCCTGAATGAACAGAGTTAAAGGTTTAACAGGGAAATAAGGAATAAACATAAATAATCATACTATCTGGTATTGCATTCTGCATTTCAGAAATGAAAAAAAATCCCTAATGTTATTTAAATGGAAAGGGGATTATAGGCATCAGGGAAGACTTCATAAAAGAAGTGGCATTTGAGATGGGCTTTAAAGGATGGATAGGAATTCAACAGATGAGGGAGGGCACAGGGGCAAGGAAGGGCAATCTAGGCATAGGAAACTGAGCATTTTTTTAAAACTATGTTACATACCTTATTTTTATTTATTTATTTTTTTAAACCCTTGGCTCCAAGGCAGAAGAGTGGTGAGGGTAGGCAATAGGGGTCAAGTGACTTGCCCAGGGTCACACAGCTGGGGAGTGTCTGAGGTCAGATCTGAACCTAGGACCTCCCGTCTCTATGGCTCTCAAGGAAACTGAGCATTAAAAAAAAAAAAACCCTTACCTTCCATCTTAGAATCAATACTGTGTATTGGTTTCAAGGCAGAAGAATAGTTATGGCTAAGCAGTAAACGTCACCCAAGCTAGGAAGTGTCTGAGGTCAGATTCGAACCCAGGATCTCCTGTCTCTAGGCTTGGCTCTCAATCCACTGAGCCACCCAGCTGCCCCCAAAACTGAGCATTTTTAACATTTACTAGATAACAGACAATGGGCCAATCACTTAATGTCTTGAAGCCTCAGTTTCTTTATCTGCCAAATAATGCTAATCATTTCCACAGGCTCTACCTCAAAAAGAATATTGTGAGGAATGTTATAAACTATATAAATCACTTTCCAAAATTAAAAAAAAAAATCATGGAGAGTGGGAAGGCACAGGATGCTTTTGGAGGATAACCGAGTAGTCCAGTTTGGCTGAAGGATATGGTACCCAGGACTGAGATAAGTGGGATACCCGTAGCCTGAATTCTGACTCAGATCTTGCCCGCTTGGCCCCTAGTACCTGCAGGACCATTGGACGGCGGTGCCATGGAGGAGCCTGCGGAAGTGAGGGCCCCATTGACCTGGCCCACAGCTGAGTTCCTGGGTGGCAAAGGCTTCTGCTCAGGAGAGAGGAGAGGTCAGGGTGGTTAGCAGAGGTCCTAGGCATGCTGATGCTCCCTTTTCTTAGAAGCATGGGGCTGCTCTCCTCAGGAATTCTCTCCCACTGGGGGAGAGGGAGGGAAGATCCCCACGGGGGACCCATCCCTATCCCCTAAACCCCCTTCATCTCCCGCCCCCTCTCTCCCCACCCCCATAAGGCAAGAGAACTCCTTTAGGGACTGAATCCATCCCAATGCCCATCTGCCTCCTCCTACTCGGTACCCAGGAAAACTCACCTCAGGTGGGTTGTTCTCTGTTTCCTTCAGCTTTACTGACTTCTTGTCTTGAGCATTGAAGAATTTAATGGGGTTGGCAAGAGCCACAGTGAGATCTATGGGCAGAGGGTGACATTATGGGAGTGCTCCAGGGGTAGGAGTAGGATGGTGCCCTCCCATCACTTGCCTACCTCCCTTCTCTGCCCCAAGACCACCAGGAGTTATCCTCAATCCCTTCTCTGGACCATAGAACAGTGGAGGGATCCAAGCTCCTGCTCTGCTTTTCCTCCTCCAGTCTGCCATGTTTGCCCACCCATCAAAGTCCTGGGACTCAGGGGGCTCCTACCTGCCCATGTGTCAGGCACGTAATCTTTCATCTCCAGGAAAATGAAGAGGGCGGGCATGGTGAGGGGCATGTTGCTCTCACTCCTGAGGCACAAGTGATGGTACCCTGCCAGAGCACACAGGAGACCTCAGCCAAATGGTCCCTCACCCATGCTACCCACCCTGGCTTTGATCACCTGGCAGAGGCATCAGGGTCTTACTTATATATATATATCAAGGTGCCTGGCAGACTCTAGGTGCTTAAGAAGCATTTGTTGATGGATGGATTGGCCTCAGCAATTGTGAGAAAAGCACTACAACTGGAGTCACAGGACCTGGATTCAAATCCTGCCTAGAATCAGTGTGATATTAGGGCAAATCATTTAACTTCTTTGTGCCTCCCTTTTCTCATCTATAATTAGAGTGTTGGATTTGTTGACCCATAAGGTCCTTTTAGTTCTAGATATATGTTAGTTCTAGATATATAATCAGTAAAATGTTCAAAGTTAGTATGGTGTAGGGGCAGCGAAGTGGCTCATTGGATAGAGCACCAGACCTGGAGATAGGAGGTCAGGATTTCAAATCTAACTGCAGACACTTCCTATCTGTGTGACCCTGGGCAAGTCACTTAACTCCAGGTGCCCACCCTTTATTGTTCTTCTGTCCTGGAATCAATATATCAGTATCAATTCTAAGACAGAAAGTAAAGTGGTTTTTTTAAAAAAAAGATAATATGGTTTAGATTCTTGAGCAGAGGTTCTTAACTTTTTTGTAGGTCATAGATGTCTGTGTTAATCCAGTGAAGCCTACGGACTCCTCAAAATAATGCTTTTAGATCATTGAATTAAATGTTAATGTTCAGTTAGAGATTGTTCAAAATAGAAATAGATATATTTTTTCATCCAAAATTATAAACTCCCTGAAATCCCCTCTGTAGGTTTGGGGCTAAGAACCCCTTATTTGGTAGAAAGAATAGTGACTTGACTCCCTAAAATCCTGGGTTCAAATCCCAGCTCTATCCTTTATTAGCTATGTCATTCCTGGCAAGTCATTTGGCTCCATTTTCCTCATGGGTAAAGTTATACCTCCACTATTTCTTTTCTTCCTTCCTTCCTTCCTTCCTTCCTTCCTTCCTTCCTTC
>NW_025364266.1:0-2057 GCF_016433145.1 Gracilinanus agilis | reverse complement strand
ATATATATGTATGTATGTATGTATGTATGTATCTTGACATTTCTTCCTATACAATTTGTCACTACTCCCTCTATGTATACTACTTCTAGCTACCCTGTTGATAATAACAATGTTTAAGAGTTACCAATATCATCTTTTCTTATAGGAATGCAAACCATTTGAACTTATTGGGTCCCTTAAAGAAAAAGTTTGGGGTTTTTTGTTGTTTTTTCCCCCTCTCTCAATTATTTTATGGTTATTCTCTTGAGTTCTGTGTTTAGGAAGCAAATTCTCTGTTTAAGTCTGGTTTTTTTCTTTATGAATGCTTAGAGGTCTTCAATTTTGTTGAATGACCATACTTTCTCCTGCAGGGAAATAGTCAGTTTTTCTGGATAGATAATTCTTGGTTGTAGACCCTGTTTCTTGCTTTCCAGAATATAATCTTCCATGCCTTCTGGTCCTTCAATGTAGATTCAGCCAGATCCTGTGTTATCCTAACTGTGGTTCCCTGATATCTGAATGACTTCTTCTTAGTAGCTTATAATATTTTTCCTTTGACTGGTAGTTCTTGAATTTGCCTATAATATTACTGTGAGTTGTCAATTGTGGATTAAATGTAGGAAGTAATCTGTGGATTCTTTCAATTTCCACTTTTCCCTCTTGTTCAAGGATGTTGGGGCAGTTTTCTTGTATAATTTCCTGTAGGATGATGTTCAGGCTTTTTCTTTTGTCATGATATTCTGGTAGACCAATGATTCTTAAATTGTCTCTTTGAGTTTTGTTCTTCAGATCTGAGGTTCTGTTAATGAGCTGTTTCATATTTTCCTCAATTTTTTCATTCTTTTGATTCTGTTTTATAGATTCTTGCTGCCTTGTGAAGTTATTTGCTTTTAGTTGTTGAATTTTAATTTTCATAGACTGAATTTCATTCCTGGATTTTTGGCCATCCTCTTTCTGGTCTAATTTTATTTTTAGATTATCTTTCACCTTCTTTGCTTCATTTTTAAGCTGGTCAATTTTGGCTTTCAAGAAACTAGTTTCTTGTCTTACTTCATGTATTTCCTTTTTCCAATTGTCTTCAGCCTCTCTTGATTGATTTTTTGAGTTCTTGAATTAATTGAATTTTGAGATCTTCCAAAGCCTGTGTCCAATTCGCTGAAGATTTTATGGTTTTGCATGGAGTTCCTTGATCTTCTGTTTCATTTACTCATTGATCAGTACATGGAAAGAAGCTGTCAATTGTAATTTCTTTTTTTCTTTTTCTGTTGCTTACTCATATTTTTTTCCTTCTTTCCCTCCTGTGCCTTCTCTGCTCTGTTGGCTGATTAGGTTAAGCTGATGGTTTTAATGAAGTTTCATGAAAGATCTTCCCCCAGGTGGCAACAGGAGTTTGTTTGTAATTACTTTCTCTGCAGTCTATGGAGGAGGGGTGTTGGAGTTTCTCTGCCCTCTGAAGACTTCTTATCTCTTCAATTGATGGAATTAAACCAGTAAGTAGAACTCTTTAGAGCTTGATGTGCCCTGGGGCTAAAACCTCAAGAGAAAGTGGAGGGGGCAAGATGAGTATTTTCTCTTTGTTTCTTTGCCTTTCTCCTCTAGGCACCTCCTTGCAGTCTGTTTTCCGCTTCCTAAATCCTTAAGTCCAGTGCCAGCAAGGCCCTCTCTCTGGGCTAGTGAGTTTACCTGCCCTGAGATTTCAGGAGCCACTGGAGACTCAGTACAGCATGTGGGGGAGGGGTCCTGGGTTTCTCTTTCTTCTTTACCCTCAGACCCAACAGCTCAAGAATTCATGTTTTTTTCTTGGCTTACCTCTTCAGCTGTCCAGAAGTAGGATCCCCCTGCCCTGTCCTGTTGTTAGATTTGGTTTTCTTTCTTCTCAAAGTGCTTTGTTTGTATCTCAGTATGGAAGGGTGCAGAGGTCTTAAGTTTTGCTCCATCTAAACCACCATCTTCCCAGAATCCTAAAATTGAATTGATTGTGATGAGACTTTTTGATTGTTTGATTCTTTTGAAACTAGTTACTAAGTCCATTCTCTCTCTCTCTCTCTCTCTCTCTCTCTTTCTCTGCATATATATAT
>NW_025364265.1:0-4675 GCF_016433145.1 Gracilinanus agilis | reverse complement strand
ATGTGTATAAGAGACAGGAGAGAGAGAGAGAGAGAGAGAGAGAGAGAGAGAGAGAGAGAGAGAAAGTGTGGAGATTAGTTTAACACTAAGATTTCAAGCCTGGGTGAATGGGAAGATGAAGGCATTCTTAACAATAAAGGGAAATTAGAAAGAGAGGAGAGTTGGGGGGAGCAGGTAAGGAGTTCAGTTAGGGACCTGCCGAGTTTAAGATGTCTACAGGACATCCACTTCAATATATCTAGGAGGCATTTGGAGATCAGAGCCTGGAGATCAGGAGAGAGGTCAGGGCTGGATAAGCAACTCTGAAAGCCATCTGCATAGAGATAATAATTGAATCCATGGGAACTGATGAGATCACTAAGTCATCCTTGAGGGACACCCATTCAGCAAGCATGATCTAGATGCAAATACAGCAAGGGACACCAAGAAGGAGCAGTCAGACAGGTAGAAGGAGAATCAGAAGAGAAGAACAGTGTCATGAAAATCCAGAGAGAAGGGAATATTAAGGAGAAGAGGGTAAATGGCTATAGAGGAGTCAAGAAAAACGAGGACTGAGAAAAGATGATCATATTTGACAATTAAATAGATTAGAGTAGTTTTAGTTGAGTGATGAGGTTGGAAGCCAGAATTAATAGGAGAATGAGAAGAAAGGAAGTAGAGAGGTCTATTGTAGATAGCTTTCTCAAGGTGTTAGTCACAAAAGGGAGAAGAGATATGGGACAATAATTAGCAGGGATGGACAGGTCAAACGAGGGATGGAGTACTCATGGGCATGTTTGTAGACAGTTGGGAAGCAGCTGGTGGACAGGTAGGGATTAAAGATTAGTGAGAGAACAGAGAAAGGGAATCTGCTGGCAAATTCAGGATGGAATACAATTACTTGTGCATGGAGGTTTTGCCTTGGCAAAGGAGAAGGAAGACAATCAGGACTTATTAAGTTCCTACTAAGCTCCAAGCACTGTGCTAAACACTTTACAAATATTAACTCACTGGATCCTTGAAACAATCAGGGGAGGCAGATGTTATTACTATTTCCATTTTACAAATGAGGAAACTGAGGCAAACACAGTGATTTTTTTGTTTTGTTTTTTTAGTGCCTTGCTCATGGTCACCCAGCTACTAAGACAGGATTTGAGCTCAGCTCTTTTTAACTCAAGGTCCACCACTCTATTCACTGTGCCACCTAGCTGACCTTGCCTATGTGATGAGGAAATGACCACTCTTCATGTGGAAAGGGATAAAATAGGAGATAGTTGCAGAAGATATCTGAGTGATGTGAGCTGAGGAACAGGGGAGCTCTCTTCAAATGGCATCAGTTCCTCTAAGGAGGGGAAAAGGAGAAAATACAAACTGTGATTCCTTGTCATGAACCCACATACAAGTGGGACAAGAGACCTATTTGTAAGTCCTGAGCAAAGATTGTCCCTTTAACCCTTGGGAAGCTTCTTTTGTGGGTGGGTTAAGGTTGGAATTACAATACACAAAGACTTAAGAAATAAATGTCCCAGGGCCATGTTTTCTGTTTTTGTTTTTTTTTAAAACCCTTATCTTCTGCTTAGAATTGATTCTAAGTATTGGTTCCAAGGCAGAAGAGCAGTAAGGGCTAGGCAACTGGGATTAAGTGACTTGCCCAGGGTCACACAGCTAAGAATTGTCTGAGGCCAGATTTGAACCCCAGGACCATGTTTTTGAGGTGTGACACAAATGGGCCAGGGAATCTGGTGATGGAGACCTGGTCCCTTGGGAAAAGCAATGACTACCTACCACCAGGAGTTGAAGGGTATGAGGTTATATTCAAAATAACAAAGGGGGAGAAAAGAGAGAGGAATAGAATATATTTATTTGAAGCTTTTTATGGGAGCTGCAAGAGGCATGAATTAAAGGAGAAGCAATGGTTATAGCCAGAGAGAGGAGGCACAGATGAGCCCTGATGTAGAAAAATAACCTCTAAGAATCTCCAAGTAGACACCTACCCTGTGTGAATATTGTTATTTTCTTCAGGGTCTGAAGTCAATTCCATTTGTTTCCCATAACCTCTTAAAAACATTCATATTTTGAGTCTTGTGAGTCTGCATGCTAGTAAAGGGAGCTGTTGATTACACCCTTGGAGGTAGTGATGTCAGATATTAAAGGTCTCTGGCTCTTTGTATCAGGAGGGAGCCTCTGATGTGAGGGTTACAAGTGCTTAAAGCTTGCTCAGACATCAAAGAAGCCAAAGCCAACCACCGCATCCTTGGCCATCGCCAGTCACCCCAACTTTTGTCTTGCCACTGGACTTTGATAACTCTAGAAGAAAGAGTGAGGCTGATGACTTTGTCCAACTCTGCCTCATTAAAATCCAATTGACATTTAAGTTAAGACATCACCCCACGCTGCCATTGGTCCTCTTTGAAAAGAAAGATGAATAACTATGTATGTTTTTATATAAAATAAAAAATTTTAATTATACCCTAAATTGGTACCATTCCCCCAAGCAGTGTAAAATCTCACAGCAATTCCCCCAATCACAAACATTCTCATTCTGAGAAGTTAGTGTGAATCATTATGTTGTTTTGCTCCAAACATTAGGTCCAGCATCAGTCTTTGCCCAGAGTTCTCCTTTGTAATGAGTGCATCCCTGTGAGAGCAGTGCTTCTCTTTGTTTCATGAAGGGTAGGTAGTTACTAATAATATTCCCAAAGTACAAGAGTAGTCATGTCGGTAAGCCCAAGAAAAGTCTTCGAAAAGGGTTCTACTTGCCAAGACTTTCATGATTCTATCTCTAGAACATCTTTTGCATCTATTGCCATAACCACCTTGGTTCAGATCCTCTTCTTTTCTCACCTATATTTTGAGTTGATTTCTAAGCATCTAGTCTAACTATTTTCCACATGGCCACCAAAATACTATTATTAAAAAGACAGGTCTGAACGTGTCATTTCTCTTAAACCCGGAGATACTCCAGGGGCTTCCCCCATTGCCTCTAGGATAAAGCATAAATAAACTACTTTGTTCCCTTTGCTTCTCCTACCCACCCTTTGCCTCTCTGGTATTGAAATACTTTTATTTTTTATTTTATTATCTTTTTAAAAACCCTTACCTTTTGTCTTAGAATCATACTATCCTTTCTAAGCCAGAAGAGTGATAAAGGATAGGTAGGCAGTTGGGGTTGAGTGATTTGCTCAGTCTGAGGCTGGATTTGAATCCAGGACCTCCTGTCTCCAGGACTGGCTGTCTGTCCACTAAGCCACCTAACTGCTCCTTAAATATCTTTATGATGTGACTTAAATTTACCTTTCAAGCTGATTCACATACACTATTTTATTTTGTTTGTGTCATGTAAAACACACTTTCATATTGATCATTATTGTAAAAGCAAACTCATACATAATCAAAAGCCCAAAATAAAACCATAAATACACGGACGTGAAAGATGACTTCAACGGTTCTCTCTCTGGAGGTGGAGAGCATTCTCTGCCCTCAGCCTTTCAGAATTGTCCCAGATCACTGCATTGCTGAGAATAGCCAAGTTTTCACAGTTGATCATCATGCAATATTGCTGTTACAGCATGTACACTATTTTTAAAGGTTTTGATGCCTTTTTTCCCTACCGTAGTCATATACTGTTTTAATAATAATAGTGATTATTCCATTTGATCCTTACAACAACCCTGTTAATTAGGTACTATGTTTACCCTCATATTACAGATGAGGAAACTGAGATAAATAGATATAAAAAAAATATCTTGTTATGGGTCACATGCCTAGTAAGTGGAAAAGACAATTTGTTTGGGATGGCTTAAGGTACTTGACTCTTCTGCAGCAGATAGCTATGTTAATTCACTCTTTTG
Source organism: Gracilinanus agilis (assembly GCF_016433145.1). NCBI lineage: Eukaryota > Metazoa > Chordata > Mammalia > Didelphimorphia > Didelphidae > Gracilinanus > Gracilinanus agilis. The sequence goes on along the minus strand of NW_025364265.1, from coordinate 845 downwards.
AGGCCCTTGATCCTCATCCTGGAATTCTCAATGCCAGCCTGTGTGGCCATACTTGTTGCTTGGGGAGGGGTGACAGCTTAAAAATCAAGGATCACTAGGGTTGACTTTTCTCTCAAATTCCTAGAGATTTACCTCAGATGCTTTTATATAGCTGTTATTTCTTTGTTGTGGTTTCATCCTCCCATAATGTAGATTGTTGGCTTCTGATCTTATGCAATACCTGTCCATCAATCCTCCCCAGAGGATCTCCCCATTCCCAAGATGGAAGCCTTCTTCTTCTTCTTTTTTTTTCAGTATGTTGGCAGCAGAGTCCAGATGGACAATCTGTTGTCTCATTCTCTCTACATGACTGGTCCAACTCTTTTTCAGGACATATGCGCTCTCTAAATAATGATGACATACTTTCACCAAACATGAGCCTTTCCATTGCCTTTTGGGTTGGTTGTTATTTGAATTCTTCTTTGATTATTACAGTCTATGATTCACAGCCACATGGCAGGGCTCACTGGAGAACTGCAAATAAATTAGTGGACATCCTATGATGTCCGTTTTCCCACTATAAAAATACAAGTTATTCTGAGGATCAATGAGTTATTCTTTGCAGAGAATCTTGAAAGGAAGATACTTTGCTTCTCTCTGTATGTAGTTTACATGCATTACAGAAATACATCTGCCCCTTTCCCTCCCTCTCTATGACTCCCCCCATCTTTGGTCTCCCCTCCCTCCCCACCTCTCTTTCTCTCTGTCTCTCTCTTTCTCTTTCCTCCTCTTTCTGTCACTGTCTCTCTCTGCTTCTCTCTCTCTCTCTCTCTCTCTCTCTCTCTCTCTCTCTCTCTCTCTCTCTT
>NW_025364264.1:0-6632 GCF_016433145.1 Gracilinanus agilis | reverse complement strand
TTAGAAGCCTTCCCAATAAGATCAGGAGTAAAACAAGGATGCCCATTATCACCTCTATTATTTAACATTGTACTAGAAACACTTAGAGAAGAAAAAGAAATTGAAGGTATCAAAATAGGCAAGGAGGAGACTAAGCTATCACTCTTTGCAGATGATATGATGGTCTACTTAAAAAATCCTAGAGAATCAACTAAGAAGCTTGTAGAAATAATCAACAACTTTAGCAAAGTTGCAGGATACAAAATAAATGCACATAAATCATCAGCATTTCTATACATTTCCAACACACTAGAGCAGCAAGAAGTCGAAAGAGAAACACCATTCAAAATCACCCTGGACAATATAAAATAATTACGAATCTACCTACCAAAACAAACACAGCAATTATATGAAAACAACTACAAAACACTTTCCAAACAAATAAAACTGGATCTAAACAATTGGAAAGCCATTGATTGCTCATAGGTAGTATGAGCTAACATAATAAAAATGAAAATTCTACCCAAATTAATTTACCTATTTAGCACCATACCTATCAAGCTACCAAAAAACTTCTTTACTGAATTAGAAAAAACTATAACAAATTTCATTTGGAATAACAAAAGATCAAGAATATCAAGGGAAATAATGAAAAAAATGTGAAGGAAGGGGGCCTAGCAGTACCAGATATTACACTATACTATAAAGCAGCAGTCATCAAAACAATATGGTTCTGGCTAAGAGATAGAGAGTAGGATCAATGGAATAGACTTGGGATAAATGACATCAGCAAGACAGTGTAACCCAAAGAGCCCAACTTTTGGGACATGAATCCACTATTTGACAAAAACTGATGGGAAATTTCGAAAACAATATGGGAGAGATTAGGTCTAGATCAACATCTCACACCCTACACCAAGATAAATTCAGAATGGGTGAACGACTTGAATATAAAGAGGGAAACTATAAACAAGTTAAGTGAACACAGAATAGTTTACTTGTCAGATCTGTGGGAAAGGAAAGACTTTAAAACCAAGCAAGAGTTAGAGAAAATTACAAAGTGTAAATTAAATGGTTTTGATTATATTAAACTAAAAAGTTTTTGTACAAACAAAAACAATGTAGTCAAAATCAGAAGGGAAACAACAAATTGGGAAAAAATCTTTATAACAAAAAACTCTGACAGGTGTCTAATTACTCAAATATACAAGGAGTTAAAGCAATTGTATAAAAAATCAAGCCATTCCCCAATTGATAAATGGGCAAGAGACATGAATAGGCAATTTTCAGGTAAAGAAATCGAAAGTATCAATAAGCACATGAGAAAGTGTTACAAATCTCTAATAATTAGAGAAATGCAAATCAAAACAACTCTGAGGTATCACCTCACACCTAGCAGATTGGCTAAACTGAAAGAAGGGGAGAGTAATGAATGTTGGAGGGGATGTGGCAAAATTGGGACATTAATGCATTGTTGGTGGAGCTGTGAACTGATCCAGCCATTCTGGCTGGCAATTTGGAATCATGCTCAAAGGGCTATAAAAGAATGCCTGCCCTTTGATCCAGCCATACCATTGCTGGGTTTGTACCCCAAAGAGATCATAGATAAACAGACTTGTACAAAAATATTAATAGCTGCACTTTTTGTGGTTGCAACAAATTGGAAAAGGAGGGTATGTCCTTCAATTGGGGAATGGCTGAACAAACTGTGGCATATGCGGGTGATGGAATACTATTGTGCTAAAAGGAATAATAAACTCGAGGAGTTCCAGGCGAACTGGAGAGACCTCCGGGAACTGATGCAGAGCGAAAGGAGCAGAGCCAGAAGAACTCTGTACACAGAGACTGATAAACTATGGTAAAATTGAATGTAATGGACCTCTGTACCAGCAGCAATACAGTGAACTAGGACAATTCTGAGGGATTTATGGTAAAGAATGCTATCCACATTCAGAGGAAGGACTGCAGGAGAGGAAACATATAAGAAAAACAACTGCTTGAACGCATGGGTCGGGGTGGACATGATTGAGGGTGTGGACTCGAAACTACCACACCAATGCAACTACCAACAATTTGGAAATTGGTCTTGATCAAGGACACATGACAAAACTAGTGGAAATGTGCATCAGCCATGGGTGGGGGGAGTGCGGGGGGTGAAGGAGAAAGGAGGAGCATGAATCATATAACCATGTTAAAAATGAATATTAATAAATGTTTGAAAAAAAATTGAAAAAAAAAAGCCAATTAGGGAGCAGTCCCCATTGGTGTAAGAGTTAAAATTCAGAGTAAATGTGTTCAGTCCCCTTCAATTCAATTCACTACATTGCAAAGTTCATTCTGGATCTTTTGATGCAGTATGTGGGTTCTGCAGGCTTCTTTATGGCACCTTCTTCAAAAAGTTCACTTTCTTGGGGGCAGCTGGGTAGCTCAGTGGATTGAGAGTCAGGCCTAGAGACAGGTGGTCCTAGGTTCAAATCCGGCCTCAGACACTTCGCAGCTGTGTGACCCTGGACAAGTCACTTGACCCCCATTGCCCACCCTTACCACACTTCTACCTATGAGCCAATATATAGTAGTTAAGGGCTTAAAAAGAAAAAAAAAGTTCACTTTCTTGATTCTGGGAGTTAGTGAGCTTCTTTTCCTGAAAATTTTCTTAAAAAATTTTTTATAATCTTGGATTTTATGAAAATTATACAACCCCCCCAAGGAGGGTGTTGACCAACACCTGGATCAACCCAGGATACATGTCTGAGTTATGAGATATATGAATCAATTCTCAAAAGCAAAACAAAAAACATAAAAACAAAAACAAATAGAGGGAAAATATTAAATTTTGGGGAAAAAATCAAAATCATATTGTGAAGACATCCACCAACTTCACAAAAGTTCTTAGTGGATAGAACACTCAGAAAGGGAAACCAAGGACTGAGTGAAAAATGGGTTATGGGTTAAAGTCTAAGGGAAGGAGAGCATAAGGCAAGAATTAAAAAAAAAAAGGACAAAGAAAGTTCCAAAAATGAAGTAGTCAGACAGTGAGTTAGCTCTGATGGGATAGAACTAACCCTTGTCTGACATACTGGTGCTTTTTTATTGGGGTTACAACAGTATAGCGGGAAAGAGAAAGTGATGATTAGACAAGTGGTCTGATACATTAACATTATGAAGTAATCATCACAAGATACAAACTGCTGGATCCTAAGAAAATAGGTATAGTTAAAGCCCAAATCAGGAGTTCATGTGGCCTAAGGCATCTAAGCTTGTTTGATACATATGTTAACAAGGAGACTGAGATAACTGACCAGCCTTTCAAAGTGTAGCCTCAGGGAAGGTTTAGGATTTTGACAAAGTTAAGTTTCAATTTAACTCAAGGTTACAGAAACCAATCATAAGAAATATCATAAGAGAACTTTTTGAGCGCCCATAAAAATAATATCAAGATTAATATATGCCTGGACTCCTACATATTATATAAAAATTCATGGTAAGCAAGTATAAGTGGATAACAGGTCCTTGTATCAGGGTACAACTAAAGTGATTTATGTCCTTCAGGTCTGTAGGACAGTTGTAACAATATAGCACTTACCCATTGGCAGCCAGGACTACAGAAAATTGCCATATTATTAGAGGGAAAAAAGGGACTAGATTTTGAAGTAAAAAGGGAAATTTTTTTCCCTGGTCTAATTTTACCTTCAATCTCAGGGATAGAAGAGTCAAAATAGCAGCCAAACTAAGGTACTTGTCTGAATCTGGCTCAGGGATATCCTGCATCTGAAGTTGTCAAACAGCCATTTCCTTGAACTTCAAACAAGTCTTCTGTTTTAGTACAGATTTTCATCAATCACATTGAGACTGGTTGGTCTCTTTGACCTTTTCCTTCTTAGCACTGTACAGAGGCTCTTTTCTGATCTTGTCTTTCTGAAATTAGACACAATTATTAGTCAAGGTCCCATAATACCTAACAATCTATGACCGATTTCCATAGTCTAAAGTTTTGGGTATGCATAGGTATTAGAGTTAATGGATATTTTAAACTTATCCTATTGCAAAATCAAAAAAATATTAATATTAATATTGATTATATATACAAAAAATAAGAAGGAAAAAATCAAATATCCTATTTCAAATATAAAGGAAAAGCAATAATAAAAAATTTAAAAATAAACAATTCATAGTTCACATTCCATGACAATGTGTCAGCCAAAACAATGTCCAACTTGTCTATGGACTTTTATAATGGTATAGGAGGAGGGTACAAAAAAAGTTGCATTACAGTATACAGTCAATCAGTATTGATAGAAGGTGCTCATTTTACATGTGAACAATGAATCCAAGAGTCTTTTTCTCCAATTTTAGTAGCTGTCAGAGTGGCTAACAGGGCTTAGAATGGACCTACCCAGGCAGGCTGAGTTCCCTCAGTGTGCTGGACGTTCTTTATGTACATTTTGTCTCCTGGGTGTAGATCATGAAGTGAGAAATCTATAGATGCTGCTTGTACAGCACCTCTGGATTAATGGAGTTCTTGCAATTTCATCTGTGGGGTGGGGTGGATATACAAAGCAATACAAGCATTTCTCCCAACCCCAGTAATGATGTGTATGCAGAAGAAAAAGACAGCCCAGTGATGGGCAAACTTTTTAAAGAGGTAGCCAAAGGAAAGGAAATGCTCATCTGTCAGTCTGTTTCTAAGGCAACTCTTTCAAAGTTTCATTGTATTGTATCCTACTCATTGTATTCCTCAGATTAGTAATAATGTCCAACTGCTTAATAGAACATTTCAGGGGGCCTCATCTGGCCCGCGGGTCGTCGTTTGCCCATCACTGACTTAACCTATATATGGATATGTCTAAAAAGCATCTCAAATGATGAGATATGAAGATCTCCCCTAGGCCTGCTTTGAAGATAAAATAGAGCTAGAGGGAGAACTTCAGGTCATTTTAAGTGAGCCTCAGTTCATAATTTTCCAGTTATAGTTTTAAGATCTCTATTCATTATCTCAACTTGTCCTGAGCTCTGGGGATGATATGGTACATGGAATTTGGGAGTGATCCCCAAATAAGAATAAATCTCAGATAAAACCGAATCAGTAAAATTCGCTCCTTTGTCTGAATAAATACATGCTGGCAGGCCAAATTGAGGAATGACCTCTTTTAAGAGCACCTTGGCAATAAAAGCCACTGTTGTTTGGGTATTAGAACACACTTGTAGCCACCTGGTCAGCTAATCTACTATGACTAGACAACTTTTAGAATGTCCAGCCTTTGGCATTGTGATAAAATCAATTTATAAATGTTCAAAATGTGTGTAAGCCAGAGGATGCCTACCAAAAGCTTTGCCACCAAACGCATGTTGGTTATAGGCTTGTAGGTTGGACAGGCTGCACACATTTTAGAGGGTATGGTAATTATACCAAGGATTATCCATACTCTTTAAACAGAGTGCAAAATGCCCTGGGTGCCAAAGTGACTGTTTTTGTGAATGGATAAGCATATTTGGTGACAAAAACTTCTAGGGGTTTTCCTTCAGATGGCACCCATACTCCATTGATCTATTTTGCTTTAAACCTTTTCTTCCATTTTTCCACTTTCTGTTCATTATAAGAAAGGGATAAATTTGAGTTGTTATTAGTTGCCAAACTTAAAATTAATTCAGGACCTTCTAAGGCAGTGACCTTTGCCACAGTATTTGCCCAGTGGTTTCCTCTAGAGAAAGGGTCAGTTCCACCTTTATTTTAACCAGCAGTTAAAATAAACCTTAAATATTTCACTTTTGGGAGACACCACTGAACCTTTACCATTGGCATACTCTGGCATTTGGTGAGGCCAAGAGCAAAGCATCTACAAATTGTATCAAACAGCTTTCCTGAAAATTAATATTTTCTAAATCCTGTTTTAAAATTTGTCAGAACAACGTAGGACTGTCCACAAAACCTTGTGAAGCCAGGATCATGTCCAATGGAAACCTTTCCAGGTGAAAGCAAATATATTCCTAGAACTTTCATGAATAGGGATTGAGAAGAATGCTGAACACAGATCTACCACAGTAAAATATGTGGCTGTGCTGGGAATAGAGGAGATAATTGTAGCAGGATTGGGAACAACAGTGTTTCTTTTTATGACATGATTATTTACATCCTTTAAATTCTGTACAAATCAATATACAGGTTTTCCATCTGTGCCTAATTTTGACTTTTTTTTTTACTGGTAGAATAGGTGTAATATATTCAGATTTATATGGAATTATTATTCCTTGCTTAATTAATGAATCTTCCACCACTACATAGACAGGGAGCCAATTTGCTGAGCTTGCCTAGGAGGGCAAAAAAGGCTCTTGAGTATAAAGTACAGGTTGTAGGGTATTGGGATTTTTCCATTAGTAGCCTGTGAAGCTTCTCGGGGTTAAGAGAGCAATTTTAGTTATTTTTACTGCTGCTTTCCCTGACTGCTCTCCCTTGTGTTCCACCTCCAACTTAAGCTAATGCTAGAGACACATGGGGGTTCAGAAAAAGCCTTAAAGAAAGAGCAGACTTCTAGGAGTAAGATAAGGCTAAACATTCTTAATTTAGCCCAATAATTAATACTTTATAATAATAATAATAATAATAATAATAATAATAATAATAATAATAATAATAATAATAATAATAATAATAATAA
>NW_025364263.1:0-5449 GCF_016433145.1 Gracilinanus agilis | reverse complement strand
CCTCTTCTTGCCTCACTCACCTGAGCAGCAGTTTCTCAGGTCTTCTTGCTCCAGCATCCACGGGGCTTCCCTTTGCTCCAAATAGGAGATCGCATCTCTTCTGGAAACTGCAAGCCCTGAGCATGGGGAATCAGTTAGGGAGGAGGAGGGAGAGAAACTTATCTTAGGAAAGGCATGTGAATCCAGTTACTCCATTTAGAGAATCCCTCTGGGGCAGTGATGGACAAACTATGGCCTGTAGGCCAGACACGCCTCCCCCCCCCAAATGTTCTATCTGACCAGCAGACATTATTTTTAATCTGATGAATACAATGAGTAGGATTCGATACAATGAAACTTCAAAAGAGTTGCCTTAGAAACAGACTGACAGAGGAGCATTTCCTTTCCTTTAGCCCCTCTTTAAAAAGTTTGCCCATCACCATGGTGTTAGAATAAGAGTCTGTTGTGGGACCTGTAATGAACAACAGCCAAATGCTCTGCCCACTTCCCACTGCCTACCCTGCTGGGTTCTATTCTGGCAGAAACTCCTAGACACAAGCTGGGTAAAAGGATTATTGTTTTGGATCAAGCTGAAACCCCAGACAAAGGGACCTTGAGGGATCAGCTCTTGTCCCATTGCCCAACTGCTCCTCACTCCCTGAAACTTATATAAACCTCGTGAACTTTTCATTTGGGGAGTTTATGCCTCCTCTACTGGGCGACTCAACAGATTCTCATTGGTCCCAATTCTGTTTCTCAGCTAGTTCATTATTTCTGACAATGACAGAGGAATGTAAACAGGATGCTCAAGAGGACTCCTGAACCATAGTTTAAACAGCATTTATTTTGGGGGAGAGAAAATCATGAAACCAATTTGAAATTTGAAAATTTGGTTCTGGTGCATTTCCTTTTGTAGAAGGATGGACTCACATTCCAGAGTTTCCCATTATTACAAAATAGAGGTGCAGCGGATAGAGAGACCTGAGGTTAGAGTCATAAAGGTCTCATTTTAAGTCTGGCCACACACAGTGACTATGTATATGCCTCAGAACAATCCTCTTAATCTAATCTATATTTCCTCTTCTGTAAAATGGTGATAATTGTGTGGGAAGAAGTGACATAATATAAAGAAAACCCCTGGCAGAGCACCTGGCCAAGATCAGGTCATTACAAATGCTTATTTCCTTCCATGTCTCATCAGCTGTGCTAGAAGTTTTGGGCAATAGGAAGGAAGATTAAGGCCAAATCTGCACTGCTAGGGACACCTAGGACCTATGAGCTATAAGCTTATGCTTATTAAAGAGAAAAATATTCCAAATACTAGATCCAGCCTAAAGATGAAGGAGTTGTAAGGAAAACCTACCTGAACAGTTTTCAGAGATTTGTTTGGGAGGCAAAATTCAGGTCCAGGTAAAGGTGAGACCAAACAATATTTAAGATTAGTTCCATGTCTGAGAGTCTTGAACATGGATTTAATTTTTCATCTGAAGCTCCCTAGACTCGATAGACCATTTCAGGAGCACCAAAGGAAACCTCCAAGTTCCTATTGAACAATGCCAAATTATTTTATAGGAAAACTAGGCAGCAGGAAGTCCCTGTTTCTTGGTCTCAGGAAACTAGCATTTTCCCCTTCCTCATAACTGATAAATGCTCCGAACATTGCCTACTACTAATGAAGATATTTGATTGGATTGCAGACTGTAAGGATGGAATTTGTGCAAGGGGGATGGGACATAAAGAGCCAGAGAAGGAGTTGGTGACAGTTGAGACCATAGAGAATTCTGGGAAATGCTCCGGAGGAAGGAGGAGGAGGAGAGTTCTTCCGGCAGGAGTGGGAGGAGAGAGGAGGTGGACATCCCATCTCGGATCCAGTCCTGAGGGCTTCTTGGGGGGTCTTTCATTTGGAAAGTGAAACTCTGATTCCCTGATCAAAGCCATCCCATCCCATCTCACCCATCAAGACTTCAATCATCGAGTCAGCTGAGGTGATGGACTCCATTTTGAGAGCTTCTCTTAGTCTCCCTCACCCATTCCCAACCTTGCTGAGAGACCCTTCCAGTCAAAACTTACAATTATAGGAAAGGACAGAAACAGAGAAACAGAAGGGGAAGGGGTGGGGGAAGAAGCTTGGGAGTGGGAACCCCAAAGGTTCCCACCCAGTAACAGACCTCATAGAAATAGAGAAGAGGGCACCCCAAAATCCCTCTGCCCTTCACCCCTTTACAAAACCCCTGAAATGTGAATAATAAAAGCCATTCATCAGTCAGATAGCATTCCAGAGTGCTTGAGAGACAACAAGGGATAGGGAAACCACAGCTTGTTCTGGCTGCCTCCATCTTGAAGCCAGACCACCTGCTGTGAAGTTGACTGCCCTCAGAGGAGGCTTGTGTGGGGCGGCATGACCATGCAGGTCACCCAGTTTCAGTCTTGAAGTCTCCCAGTGTATATTCAGTTGGAGGGGAGAGCTAGAAGAAAGTCTCACCACACAGACTCTCTATCATAACATTGGTTATTGGCTCTTTTATTGTTATAAGACTCATGCCAGGGAGAATTGTCCTCACCCACAGAGAGCAGGTTCCAGGCATTCTCCAGCATCACCTCCTTGTACAGCTCCTTCTGGGGAGGGGCCAAGAGGCGCCACTCCTCCCAGGTGAAGTCCACAGCCACATCCTTGAATGTCACCATCTCCTAAATCATTAAAAGTCGTAGCGCAGAGGCCTGAAATACATGTCAGTCTTAATAATCTGACCCTCATCAATTAGAGGAAGAAACCTAAGCACAGAGAAGGTCTGGCCCCAAACTTTTTATCAGTGCCAGAGTCCACCCTTGAAACCATCGTCTTTAAGAGCCCAGTGGAATTTTGAGAAAATAGCTCTCACTGAAATAACACCAAGGAGTTTCTAAATATGGAATTGTGACTGTGAAATCCCCTAACTCCCTCAGGATTACCTTAGTATCTCCAGTTTTTCCTAATTTACTTATTTTGTGATCATAGATTTTCTAAATTTTCTAAATGTTCCAAAACTAATCATCTTTTTAAGTAAATCACATAGATGGTATAACTTTTCCATCCCAGGCTGTATTATGTGAAATTGGTATTCAAACACATCCATGTATTTTTAGAACAAAGTTTATTTTACTTCTTTTTCTCATTTTTGCTGTTTGTACCTGATACTCTGGCTTACTGGATGATTAGAAATATTTGATTTTTGGAAGCAACATGAAAAAGCCGGAGTCCGGTTTTATTGTGAGACCGACCATCTCTCAGTAAACCTATTTCTTTTAATTTCACCTTTTTGTGTCTCAGCTAATAAATTCTCACCCCAGAATGCATCTCCCTATGAAATCATGGAGCAAGTCTGTTCTATCTGTGAGGTGTGTGGATCTGTGGAGGAGAAAAGAGAGAGCGAGGTAAAAATTCTTCCTAGAACTGATAAATTACAAGTTCTAAACAAAAATCTGTGAAAAGTCTGTGAGAATCTTTCAAGTGCTGTGTATTCTGGAGGGAAGAAAATTCTACGGGATGCCTTAAAAGAGAACAAAGCAACAGAAAAGTTCTCTGGTGGAGCTGACCGAGTGATCTGGGTCAGTTTTCAGTCAAGTAAGTGAAGGGTTCTTGTCTGTTGTTACATTCAGGTCTTGAGTTTATTCTTGGTAGACCTATTTCCAGTGAAAACCTTTTGCTTTATGATTGCTTACATTTGTATATGGCTTATTGAAGGGTTCTAGGTATGAACGAATTATGAAAGTATTAAAGATGTATTCAAAAGCTGACTCTAATGAGCAAAGTGTCCATGTACCAGACTTATGGACATATTTCTAATATTTCACAATTGATTTCTGGATCCTTGAATTGAACTGGGGCTCAAATTTTGTGGAACTCAAACTCTCCCCATGTCTGCAGTCTAGAAGTCTGGCAAGCAATTTCTATAACTTCTTTGAAATGGCAGAGGCACTCACTCAGCATTTGTATGAGATAGTACCAGTGTGCTGAAGGAAGAAGGACTTTCAAATGAACTTCTGGTCTGGGTGCTGGCTACTCCATTGTCTTAGGATCAGTCTCTTTTATCTTGCTCTTGATTACCAATATGTTGCTAATATTTTTCTTCTTTTTACATTTTTTCAAACCCTTAACTTCTGTGTATTGACTCATAGGTGGAAGAGTGGTAAGGGTGGGCAATGGGGGTCAAGTGACTTGCCCAGGGTCAAACAGCTGGGAAGTGTCTGAGGCTGGATTTGAACCTAGGCCCTCCCATGTCTAGGCCTGACTCTCAATCCACTGAGCTACCCAGCTGTCCTGATGCTAATATTTCTGCCATGACACCTGTTTTATGTGTAAATGAAATCTCCCTCTTACATTGATTAACAATTCTACATCCCCCATTCCTTGAAACCTCAATAAAATCAAGTCCACCTGCTTGACTCCAAACTTTCACACGCCATCAGAGCATGAGTCTAACAGGCTGGATGTGATGCTGAATAATCCTTTTTTTTTCTCTTAATGTTCTCTCTAACTTAATCTTTAAACCATTTCACCTATATTCCCTCAGTCCCTAGCTTCCCTTTCAGGTGCTCAACTCATGCAAGAATATCTTGTAGCTGCAGGATGGCTACACATGTATTTCTTAATATTTCAATATACATAAATAATAGTGATTATGATGGAGAAGGGAGAGTTCCTTTATTCAATAAAAAGCATTAATTAATTTGTGTTTCATCTGAGCTTATTAATAAGAAAAAATGTTGCCACTTTCCTTATGAGAAAGAAAAGATTTAAACTTACCACTAGAACTCTAGAAACTTCAAAGAATTAGAATCAAGATAATGAGTTAAGAGTGCTACTGATGAACCTTCCCCTATCAGATCTGGATAAATCAAACTAAAAAATAAATAAGAAAGAGATAAGAGAGGTGAACGAAACCCTAGAAAAATTTGAGTTAATAGATATTTGGAGAAATATAAATAGAGACAAAAAGGAATACACCTTCTTTTCAGCAGCACATGGAACATTCACAAAGATAGACCATGTAATAGGGCACAGAAACATGGCAAACAAATGCAAAAAAGCAGAAATAATAAATGTAATCTCAGATCATAATGCAATAAAAATAGTTATTAGTAAGAATACATGGAGAGGCAAACCAAAAACGAATTGGAAATTAAATAATATGATTCTCCAAAATAATTTAGTGAAACAACAAATCACAGAAACAATTAATAATTTCACTGAAGACAATGACAATGATGAGACATCTTACCCAAACTTATGGGATGCAGCCAAAGCAGTTCTAAGAGGAAAATTTATATCACTGAGTGCATATATTAACAAATTAGGGAGGGCAGAGGTTAATGAATTGGGCATGCAACTTAAAAAACTAGAAAATGAACAAATTAAAAATACTCAGATGAAAACTAAATTAGAAATACTAAAAATCAAAGGAGAAATTAATAAAATTGAAAGTAAAAGAAC
>NW_025364262.1:0-1799 GCF_016433145.1 Gracilinanus agilis | reverse complement strand
ATATATATATATATATACACACACACACACACACACACACACACACACACACACACACACACATATGTATTAAACCTTTACCTTCTGTTGTAGAATCAATACTAAGTATTGGTTCCAAGGCAAAACATCAATAAGAGCTAGGCAATCAGGGTGATGCTATCTACCTAAGGTCACAAAACTAGGAAGTGTCTGAGGCCAAATCTGAACCCAGGACTTCCTGTCTCCAGACATGATTTGCTATTCATTGAGCCACCTAGCAACTGGGTGATACTGAGTCCTAAGCTGCCTATATTATCCTTTAGCAGCATTTGGTCCGGGAAAAAATGCTAACTTTCCTACCAGTTGTCCTTAGGCAACTTGTTTTGTCCTTACAATAAATTTGTTTCAATCTGTTATTTCTTAAAACTTGGAGGAGCATCCTTTATATCCTTAAAGGACTTGGAAGTCATAAGTCCTCTACATAGTGGTCAGCATAGCGCCAAAAGAAGTCATTATCATCCCAAGAGATGAGAGATTTTGCCTTCTTCACGATCCTGCCACATTTGGGGAATCATTTGATTTGGTTTTATTCTCAGATAATACCATTTTAGTCAGTTATCCATTGTGAGATCTCTTCCTGTTTTCTGTTCTTTTCACAGATTAATCTCTAGGGATGTATACACCACTTGACATGGTCCAAAGTAATTCATAAAGTCTTGCCTTCACCCCATCATACCCCATATCTCACTCATTTTTGAGAGGAGAAGTAGACCTGACATAGACAAGGTAACAAGTCTTTGAGATATTTGGGCAGTAAAGGAAGTGTACATACTCAGCCTATAGTTTGAAGCTAATATCATAAGATTTGCACTATAGTGCTGATGAGCAAATTTACAGGGCTAGAAGCGACTTTTGAGACCATTTACTCCAACCCCTTCATTTTACAGATAAGAAATCTGAGTTACAAAGAGCAGAATTGGCATTCCCAATGTCCACCAAATGGCAATTGGGATTTGCACTTGTGCCATCTGGATCCAGATCCGAGGTTTATTTTCATTGTCCACAGATACATCATGATGGTGAGGCCTTATTCAATGAGAAGACAGATTATAGGGAATTTAGATATGGACTCATGTGCATAACAAATGGGATACAGACTGGACCACCTGTGATTTCTTCAACATAGAAATCTCAAAAAAAAAAAAAAAAAAAACAGGAAATTACCTCTTCTAAGGCATATTTCAGATTCTCTGCAATATAGAGCATTAAAGACTTGAGTGCTGAAAAATTAAATGATTTACTTATAGAATCACACAGTCAGTATATTTCAATGACAAGACTTGAACATTGAGTAGCCCAGAGGTCACCTCTCTACCTACTACATCAGTGATTCCCAAAGTGGACGCTACTACCCTCTGGTGGGTGCTGCAGGGAGGGGTGGTGATGGTCACACTTTTTTGTATTACATTCTATTCTGAGTTCAATGAATAGTTTCATAATTTCCAGAGGGTGCTAAGTAATACTTTTTCTGGAAAGGGGGCAGTAGGCCAAAAAAGTTCGGGAACCACTGTACTACATCAAGCTATTTGAATTCATAAAGAATAATGTTATAAAATGCAGTTTTTCTACATGTCTTTAGATATTTCTTGTATACTATTTATTTCATTTTTTAAAATGTTATTTATTTTATTCTAATAACAAATTTGCACCTAAGTTTTCCAAAGTTACATGATTCATGTTGTCTCCCTCTTTTCTTTTTCCTCCCTCTCCCCAGTTTGATAAACTGAGGCAAGAGGGGATTTAGTCTCTTTTCTGTGTTT
>NW_025364261.1:0-7240 GCF_016433145.1 Gracilinanus agilis | reverse complement strand
ATATATATATATATCACACACACACACACACACACACACACACACACACACACATATGATCAAGAATGTATAGAAAAGGCTTGGGCCAACACTTCAGAATTTTCCCCCCAGAAATTCATTCCAGGAACAATTTAGCCTGATGGAGATCTTGCACCTATTCTGTTCCTTTTCTCTTGGATGAGAGAGAGATGGAACATTGGTCCATTTCTCCAAAAGTACCATCTCTCAATAAAGTGCTTCTTTTAAATGCTGCTTAGTCAGCAGACTGGGTAGGCTATCGACCCAGGTCTTTAAGGGCCAAGATAACCAGTCCAAGAGGAAATGATGTCTAGGAATGTGGAGAATGTCATTCCTTTTTTTTTTTAAATTCAGGAAGCTGGTAGTTTACATGGTATCTTGACTCCTTCCAGGTATAGTAGTTGGTCATTGTTGCTAAATTTTTGGCTCAATAATCCCCCCAGTAATATTTTATTGTGTTTTTTCTCAATTACATGAAGAAACAATATTTAACATTTGTTATCTGACATTTTGCAATCCAAATTATTCCCACTCCTTGAGATGCTTAATAATCTGATAAAGAGAATATATGGGTTATCACGGAATACATATTTCCTTTTTCATCATGTTATGAAAGAAGACACATATCACGCATACAAGAAAAAAACTCATGAAGGAAATAAAGTGAAAAATGTCATGCTTTGATCTATAATCAGATTCTATCAGTTCCTTCTATGGTGGTATGTAGCATTTTTCATTATGAGTCCCTTGGAGCTGTCTTGGATCCTTGCATTGCTGATAATATTTAAGTACTTCCCAGTTGATCATCATACATTATTGCTGCTACTGTGTACAATGTTCTTCTGTTTCTGCTCACTTCACTTTGCAACATTCTTTTTAGGTTTTCCTAAAATCATCTGGCTCTTTTTTTTTATATAACACAATAGTGTTTTGTTACAATGATATACCACAAGATGTTGAGCAATTATTTCTCAATTGATTGACATCTCATTTCCAATTCTTTGCCACCACAAAATGAGCTGTTATAAATATTTTTGTATGAATGGGTCCTTTCCCCCTTTCTTTGATCTCTTTGGGATACAGACCCCTAGTAGTGGTATGGTTGGGTCAAAGGGTATGTACAATTTTATAGCCCTTTGTGCATGGCTCCAAATTGCTCTCCAGAATAGTTGTATCAGTTCACAACTTTGCCCACAGTGCATTTATTTTAATTTATCAATATTTATCACTTTCCTTTTTTGTTTTAAGTCATGTTACTTTAGTTTTTAGTCATGTTATTGACTCAGTAATTGTCAAGGCAGAAAAGCTATTTTAGATGTCGACCCTTAGATCGGAACACCCCACTGTGGTGGCAGTGTCAGAAAGACTTTAGTACACATTTGATCTTGATCTCAGAAAATTCCTCTCTTGGATCTGCTCCCTCCATTTTTTCCAAACATTTACCTTCCATCTTAGAATCCATACTGTGTGTTGATTTCAAGGCAGAAGAGTATCAAGTAGGCAATGGGCGTCAAATGACTTGATCAGTTATATAGCTAGGAAATGTCTGAGGGCAGATGTGTACCAAGGACCTCCCATCTCTAGACCTGACTCTTAATCCATTGAGTCACCCAGCTGCCCATAGCTCCCTCCATTTTTGTTTTGGGATGTGAAAATAATAATAACTAACAATGACTATGTTATTTTAGTCATCTTTAAAGTTTGCAGTGTGTTCTGTAGACATTATCTCAAATGAACCTCAATACAACCCTAGGAATTGATACATGAGAACTTGATACCTAGGAACTGATACTTGGTATTTTGGATATTATTATTCCCATTTTTATAGATAAGCTTTCTAGAACACTTATTAAAAAATATGCTAGTAACTGTGCTTGGGAAATTGGGCCTTAGGGAGGTTCAATGATTTGCCCAGAGTCATACCACTAATAAGTGGAAGAGGCAGAAGAGAAATCCATATGTTCTTGACTCTTAAGACCAATCAATATTCTAGCCATGAAATGATGCCGAGAAGAGAGAATGATGGATCAATAGTGCCTCAACTGTATTCACCTGCAGCCTTTCTTATTTGGAGAGGGCTTCTCCTCTCTTGGGCTTCTAATACCCTTGAATTTATCACTCACAGACCTTTACTCCCATATAGGATTTCCAGGGTCACCCTTATTCTGCTTCTGGTGAACACATTGAGAAACAGAGAGGGCACATGAGAAACTTTTTTTTTAAGAAAATATTTTGGTAACTATTTCAGTATAACTAATTTCCTTTACAATATTATATATTTTATTTTATGCATTAAAAGCTTTCTGAGGAAAAGTCCATAGGCTTCACCAGTCTGCCAAAGTGGTCCATGGCTTAGGGGGTAATCAGGGAAATCTTTCATGCTTTATTGAATAGGTAGTATGGAGTAGGGCAGCTAGGTGGTGTAGTGGATACAGCATTGGGCTTGGAATCAAGAAGACTCAGCTTTACAAGTTCAAATCTTTCCTCAATCAATCCTTAGCTATGTGATCCTGGGCTGGTTGTTTAACCCCTATAGCCTCAGTTTCCTCATCTGTGAAATGATCTGGAGAAGGAAAGGGCAATCCACTCTAGGGGTCATGAAGAGTTGGATGCAACCAAAGTGACTGAACAAAAACAACCATAAGACACACTTTGGAGGCATTGGCATAGAGCACTCATCTTGGAGCCATATAACCTGAGTCCAAATTCTGGCTCTGCTACCTACTTACCTGTGTGACCATATATATCTCTTTGCCTTTCTGAGTCTCAGTTCTTTCAGCTGTAAAATGAGGGGGCTGGACTAGATGATGTCTGTTGTCTCTACCAGCTCTGGATTTATGGTGTGAAAAATGTTGTAGAGGCTGGGCATGGTCCTATGTGTCTTTGATCCCTACTTCCAGGGAGGTTGAGGCTGGTGGCTCACTTGAGTTCAGGAGATGAGCTATAATAGAGTAAATTGATCAGATATTCCACATAAAGTCCCAAACTTTCTAAGGAGGGGTGAACTTGACTAAGTCTGAAAGAGAGCAGATCAGAATTTCAGTGATGATTATTGGTGGGATCATTAAATAGTTAATCCTCTTCCAGCATGATAGGGAGAAGCTGAGAAAAAAGTGTGCATTTGAGTTTCAATCTTGGCTTTGCTAATTGCTCCATTTATGACCTTACAGCATACTGCATATTTCCATATTCCCTCTAGGACTCAGTTTCCTCATCTGTATAATTAAGGAGTTAGAGTAGAATAGGAGTTCTTAACCTGGAATCTGCAAACTTCTATTTTTAAATTTTATTTGATGATTATATTTCAATATAATTGGTTTTCTCTGTAATCTTCTGTTGTTTATTTTGTGTATTTAAAACTATTATTTCTGAGAAGGGATCCCCAACTGTTACCAGACTGCCAAAGAAGGCCACGGCACAAGACAGTTAAGAATCCTTGAAGTTCCTCCATCCCTGAAATCCCATGACCCGTAGACAAATCTGCACTCAATGAAATAGCACTTTCTGTCCCAAATTAGCTGACCAAAAGTAGAATGGTTTTCCAACACTGGCTGGATGATCCCCTACCATTTGTTATACTGGCGATTCCTTTGCTTAGGAATTGAATTAGGTACCAGCAAGTCTTTTCTAATTCTCAAATTTGTACAATTCTGTAATTCTGCTTTTTTTTTTTTTGTGAGAAGGCCCCCATCCTCATGGAGATGCTTCAGGCATAAATGAAATTTCATCAGGGACAACTTTCTGCTGCCTCTTTTTCAGAGGTCGCTGGTTTCTAAGCCTTGGGACATGAAGTTCCAGAGAATTTCAACTAAATACAAGCAAGGCTGAAGAGAGTCTTTCTTCTGAGGGCTCGTACCAATCCTTCCAAGGGTGGCTCTCAGCCCATTTCGGACTGCCTTACTGAGTTCTCCAACTTCTCCCCAGCAGCCTGGTGGCCATATTTGTGTGCCTTTGTCCATCCGCCTGCTCCTGGCACCCGTTCGCTACAAGTACAAGCTTCCCCTGGGCATTTGAAGCCATTTGAGCTCAAAATTTTCTTAATTGCTGTATTCTCAGTGAATGTCCTTTTATCTCAATGCAGCGACCCATTTTTCTCCTCAAGACAGAGAGCTGATGGAGTTGGGCTGCCAAGTAATGTCAGAGAGTGAATGAGAGGAGGGAACCTGGGATATCCATTAGCATAAAAGGTGACATGTGGAGAAACCCATGGAGAAACCCTGTTTCTATTAGATACACTGACTGTATACACTCAGGCAAGACAATATATTCCAATCTGCTCTGATCTCCAGATGGGCAAAGTGGGAGTGATGTAGTGGAGGTCATTCTAAAATTACAAGGTCATTCAACGAAAATCTCTCTTCAACAAAGTCATTCTTGCATTCCTGATGTTGGAAAATCTCCCTTTTTTCTGAGAAGAAAGTGGTGGGGGAGTAGCAGGGAATCTTGAACTATGATTTCATTGGGCAAGGGAATTCCTGGCATTCAAGCTCTCTCTACGACTGCCAATTGGCATCTCATCTGTAACATATAGTTTCAAAGGGTTGTGTGAGAGTGGATTAGTGGATTAGCCATTTTCAGGCATGTCTGACTCTTTCTGACCCTGTTTGGGGTTTTCTTGGTAAAGATAATGGAGTGGTTTGCTATTTATTTCTCCAGTTTATTTTACAGATGAGAAAACTGAGGCAACAGGGTCAAGCTATTTGAGTACTGAGAAGTTAAAAGACTTGTCCAATGTCAAGGGGAAGGGTTTGTCAAAGATTGGACTTAGCTGAAGGTCTCCCTGACTCCAAGACTACATCTCTTATCCATGATGCAATACTGTCTCAGTGATTACATAGTAAAATAACAATAATTCACATTTTTCTAGCTCTTGGATTATGAAGTGATTCACATCTATTTTCTCATTTGAACCTCATGACAACCTTGTGAAATAGATATTAGAGGTAATTTTTATTCCCATTTTAAAGAAGTAGAAATGGAGGCCAAGACAGGTTAAGAGACTTGTATGGGGTCATCCAGTCAGGGTGACCTCAGGAATTTGAACGCGGGTCTTTGGCTTCTAAATCTAGTGACCTTTTTATTAACCCTCCCTGCTTCTCTGAATGATCCAGGAGAAGAATATGCCTTAATTACTTTCAATATCTATAGCTCATGTAGCCACAGAAAATGTTTTTTATTTTTCCTCTTTGGTTAGAGTTGTAAGATTTAAGTTAATATCCAATAACTCCAACTATTGTATTTTATAAGATTTATTAATAATCACTTGAAGTAGAGGAAATAAAAAGACAAAAGTAAAGCCTGACTAAAGAGAAGTTTTTCCTGACTGTGGAGCAGGAGAAGAAAGAAGAGGGGGTGGGGTTACAGAAACTTTATCTCTAAGATGTAAGGACGAAATGTGAGGACAACAGTGGGATTCTGGGAAACGGAGTCCTGTGGTACAAAATTCTAATTACACAGAGCTGAACCCCATTAATGTTAAAGGGAGCACTTTTGGACAACCTACTAATACTCATTTAGTTTTGTAGCTGAAGGGGATCATCCCCTTTCATTTGACAGATGAGAAAACTGAGACCTAGAGAGGAGAAGGGATTATGACATAGTGGAAAGAATATTGGCACTGGAATTAGAGGACCTCTGACTTGGCTGGGAATGAAGAAGATTAATCTTCCTGAATTCAAATTTGGCCTCAGACAAGTACTAGCTGTGTGACCCTGGACAAGTCATTTAACCCTGCTTGCCTCAGTTTCCTCATCTGTAAAATGATCTGGAGAAGGAAATGGCAAACCACTTTAATATCTTTGCCAAGTAAATTTCAAATGGGGTCATAGAGAGTAGGACAAGACCGAAAAAGCTAACCAACAAGGTCCTTGCTAACTGCTTGAGCTTGAGCTAATGACTTGATTTCCTTGGGCTTCACTATTCTCATCTCTGATAGGGAGTCGGAATCAATGACCTCTAAGATCCTTTCTCTTTAACTCTAGTATCATAGGATATCATGGCTTGCTCTAGATCTAACCAAATTAGAATGAAAAAATATACAACCCAATAATGATATCTATAGAGTACCTTACGGTTCACAAAATACTTTACCATGATTATTTCATCTTGTCCTTACAACAACTTTGGGACGTAGGTGCTAGAAGTAGCCTTGTTTTTCAGATGAGGAAACAGGTTAAGTGACTTGTCCAGAGTCATGTAGTTAGATGGTATCTTTGGATGGACTTGAACTCAGGTCTTCCTTACTCCAGATCCACCATTCTGTTCACTGAGCCACCCTACCTGCTTCATGAAAATGAAATCCAGTAGCATGAGATTTTGGCATATTACATATTATCTTGCAACTGGTGATTATTTTTGCTACTGATGGTGTTATAAATCTGCTTGTTCAACTAACCTTGGAAATAGAGAAGTTAATACTTGCCATCAGGTTGCCTTCTGGGTGTCTGAAATTGGAAAGGAATATAAAATGAGATATTTTCTTCTTCATTCAGAGCCTCAGCAAAGAGTGATTTTTTTATAAGAGGAACAGATTCAAGGGATGGTTTTCTGTTTAATAATAATAGGAGCAGGAACCCCCCTGCTTAAAAACTGTGGCTCCCAATAGGAATCATCTGAACTGACATGAGAAGATGCTTTTATGTTCATGGAAAAGGATCCCCTCACTTCAACATTTACTTCTTCCTTGGAAAAGGGAAACCACCTCCCTTGACCTTCAGAGCTGGTAGAGTTTGGCATGTATGACTGCATTCAAATCAATTTACTTTATTGCCCCATATACGGGTGATTGTGAGGTACAGCCTTTGAATGGAGCATGTGACTTCACCAGAATTAGTAGGCAGTAAAGCTTTTAAAAAGTCCTTGTGACACCTCATTCTTGATATTGTTCTCTTTTCCCTCTCGTTGAACAGAAGAGTATATTTGGCTCTGCTTTCATACTCTCTCCTTTACCTTGGTTTCTCTTTTCTCTTTGGTTAAACAAGGGAACAGAAAAAGTTCTGTTCTTATGCCTCACTCCCTCTTTTGCTCACTTTCTTCCTCCTCTTCTCTGCCTCCTTATCCCTAGGCCAGAGAGTAAAACCTCTCCATCTGTACTGGCTTCATTTCTTTCCATGGGCCAGGGAAGTAAAACACTAAAACTTAACTCAATCTCTCTCCCTCTCCCTCTTTCTGTCTCTCTCTGTCTTTGTCTCTGTCTCTCTCCCCGCATATCTCTCTCTCTCTC
>NW_025364260.1:0-7350 GCF_016433145.1 Gracilinanus agilis | reverse complement strand
ATATATATATAAATTATATGTGTGTGTGTAAATGCCTCACAGAAATGACTTTTTAGTACATATATATATATATATATATATATATATATGTACCTGAGAAATGAAATTCCTTGTCAGAGTCACAAATATTAGATATACAACTCTGTCTATCTAACAAAAATCCTCTTATACTACCATTTGTACTCTGGCTACCTAATTATGATGTCTTTTCACCATAACTGAAGACTTCCTTTTATAACAACCCTTTTATTGAGTTAGTTGTAATGTAATATATCATTAGGACAATATATTCTATTTTTATAGAGCTCAAAGTCTTGGGATTTTTGTTTTTCTTCTACTGAGCTAAAATGTTTCCTTGCAATTTCTATAAATACGACAGGTTTTTTTTTTAAATAAAGAATGTTATAGACTCTATCAATATATAAAATCGTGTCATCATCCTATCACCATCCTATCTTTATCTTATCCACTTATTTACTATATGACAGACTCCCCCTCCACCAAAAAAAAATCAAGATATCTTATGTCTTCTCATAATGATGATAGATATAGAACTAGAAGAAACCTGAAAGGTTATTGTGTCTAAGACCTTTCATTTGATAGTTGAAGAAAATGATGTTCAGAGAGTTTAAATGACTTGCCCACAATCTTGTGCATAGAAAATAATTGCTAGGATTTGGGTGCAGATTTTCTTATTCTAAGTGCAGTCTTCTTTTCAACATTCCATCATGCCTTAACCTACTAGATTAGTAATTTTATCAGAAAAGGAAATTTAATAAATTGAATGCTCTGTGTTTTTAGTGAAATTATTCTGGCTATGAAAAATCATTTTTTCTGAATAACAATAAAATATTAATTTATTAAGCCATCCTGTAATGTCAATCATTGTTAACAATTCAGGTATTCAATATGTAATTAGGTATATGTAAAGACACATATACATATATACACATGCTCCCTCTTCACTTTTCCCTCATGGACATTCTTCAAAGCTTTGCTCAAAAGCCATTTTTATGAGGCAGATTTTATGAGGCAAATTAGATTTCCTGATTCTCACAGCTCCTACAACCCTCTCAAAAACATATATTTTACTTTTTTTTCAAAGACCTAGGGACTAGCACTCTTATTAACTGACATGGAGAATTCACATGAGAGGACAACCCCTCTACCAATATTAAATAGAAGTTACTTCATTGTGAACTGAACCAGGGACTGTATGGGCTGGCTTGAAACTTAGAATATTAGAAGGCTGTCTAGACAGATGAGATGTTAAATGCCTTTCCTAGAATTATGTAATCAATATTTAGCATACATAGGATTTGAATTTAGGTCTTTCTGGCTTCAAGACCAACTCTATTTATTATGCCTCTTCATCTCATATCATTTTTAATATGTTAAAATATTTATATGTGTAAATATTATTAATTCCTATAAAATATAAACCCTTAATAGACGAGTAATATTAGATTGATTGCTTTTTACCTCCATAGCATAACACAGTGTCTAGTACATAGTAGACACCTAAAAGACGATTATTGAAATGATAGCCTACAATAAAATCCATCAGATCACACACATAACATCATTAAAACATTATTATTACAAATAATTATTGTAATTATTTTATGCCTCTGCCTTACACATTGCAGACTTCAAATCGCTCTTATCTTTGTTATTTCTGATTTCAAAGTTCCAAAATCATTTCTTAGGTAGGAAAAGATCAAGAAAAATAAGGATTTCATGCTTTCTTCATTTTCTCTCTGCTCTTACTATCACATTGATTGCCTCATGTTATGACTTCTTCATTCCTTTTTTTCTCAAAAGATACCTATTAACTCTCTTCTTATTATTTTTAGTATTTTTCACAAGTTCAAAATCATTCTTTTCTTTGACTTTTCCTGGCAATCTTCTTACAGATCTAAGTAACTCAATTCTATTTTTCCTTGGTTGCACACTCCTCCTTCCATTTCATGTACATTATCTTTTCAGTTTAAGTTCATCAGAGTGATCTTTCCTCCTCTATCCCTGCCCTTAAACTTTCTTTAGTCTTTTCAAACAGTAAAGGACGTGGTCCCAGGGTTATGGATAAGGATGGCACATTTGGTCAGGGAGGGTAAAATCCGCCATTCTGTCAGACTGCATAGCAGCACTGATGTGATTTGTAAATGGAGGTTACCAGGGCAGGATACGCCTTCTCTCAGAATAACCACTTTGTCCCTTTAGTTTATAGCATCCCCCAGGTATAATTTTTCTTAATGCTTTTGAACTGTTTACCTTGAATGAGCTTTGTGAATCAATGGCATCTCTCCCCATTCTGTATGGTCCATTTGGCATGAGCCTGGTAGAAAGACACTGTGTCATGAGGAGGCGGAAGACACATGTCAGCTTTAAAGCTGCCATAAGGTTTGAACCAAACAAAGAAATTTATAGCTGCTTTTCCCCCCCTTTTGGAAGCAAAGTCTATTCAAGCATTAAATGTATAGTTAACAGATAGCCAATAGTCACAGGAGAGTTGACAACTTAAATTACTTGGTTATAATGAAGATAAATAGCATTCTAAATAAGGACATATATTGCACCCCAAACAGAAATTGGCACTAATGTTGTTGCCAGGCAACCCCCACCAGGCAGATAAAAACACTGACTTTCTGTGATTTGATTGTATCTATGCTCCAAAATAATTTTTTTTTTTGGAAGGGCCTTGGACTTTCCTCCGAGTTATTTGTTTGATAATATGACTAGAACCCATCTGTGCATTCATGGAGGGGACATAAAAAATGGAATTTTGCTCTTGAACGGAGGATGCTCATTGTCGAGGCCTTTAATACAAAATATGATCCAAGATCATAGTCTTTCAATCACTTAGAGTGCATTTAAAAAGGGAAACTATTCATTTTTGCAGAGAAATTGTGCTTTCTTGGGAGATTTATATTACAATTTGGGGGTAATTCCTTTGATGCACTGCCAATCTCTATCTGTAACTGTATGAAATAACAACTTTTCTCCTTCAGCTCACATGGCAGGAATAAGACATATGATAATCTACAGCCATAAAAGCAAATGTCACTTTCACAACACAGACAGTTTGGAGTTTCTTTCTGTTTTATTTCTTTAATCACCCATCCCAGCATGTGACTAGAACTTTCATAGTTCTGAGAGATAGCCATCCCTGTTGGACACAGGTTACTCTACATTTTAAATTTTATTAGGGATGATAGTTGTTTCTAAAATTTCTGTCATTCTCTAAAATTTGAAACTATTCCTGTTTTCCCTACTTATGTAAGTTTAATAATGAATAAGTCATTTAATGTGTCCAGTCTGAAGAGTCCTCTCATGACCAGATAATTTTACTTTTTCTTCTCTGAAAATTATCCAGATGCAACTTTGTAATTTTTAAGTAAAAGGATAACTATAGACATTATTTGAGATTTAGAGGTGGTGTTTACTTAAGAGTATTTTTTAATCTCTCTTTTTTTTTGCTTTATTTTGTTGTTTCTTTCTGTCTAATGGGATAATTTGCTTTCAATTATCTGACTGTAATTTTTAAAAAAGCATTTTCTTTGGTAAGTTTTTAGACCTCTTTTTCCATTTGGCCAATTCTGCTTTTTTTAAAGAAATTCTTTTCTTCAATAAGTTTTTGTACTTTCCATTTAGTCTATTACCTTTTTTTGAGGAGTTTTTCAGTGAATTTTTGTATTTCTTTTTACCATTAGATCAATTCCAGTTTTTAAAGTGTTATTTTCTTTAGTATTTTTGGATCTCATTTCCAAAGCTGTTAAATAATTTTTAAAAATAATTTTATTGTATCACTCATTCCTTCTCCCAATTTTCCCCCTGTAACCCTCATCTCATTCATTTAACTCCTCCAGGAGTTATTTTTGAGTATGAAGTTCAATTAGCATTTTGCTTTTAGTATTTGGTTGTAATGTTTTCATGTTACTGTCATCTTCTTTGTATGTGTCTTGGTTTTCTCTATCACTTTAGTGGATCTTATGATCAGGTTCTTTTATATACTTATTTACTCATTTATTCATTCATTTATTTGTTTGTTTGTTTTTTGTTTATTTATTTATTTGTTGTTGGTTGTTGCTAGCTCATTTTTCCCCATTATATTTCTTGACTTTGAACTTTTGTCGAAATTTATCTGTTTTCAATTTTTTTTCAATTTCTACTCAGTTTTTTATTTTTATTAAAAAAAAAAGAAATTTATATGTTTTCTTCTAGGGGTGGGTAAGGCTATCTCAAACTTCAGACATTTTTGTGCTTCTATTTTTAAGAACTTCTTCTTGGATCTTCAAGTTTTTCATGCTTCCAAGATGGTGTGATCTAGGAAGAGTCATGGTCATTGCTCTCCTAGTCTGTATTCTGGTCTTTACCCAAGAAGGGCCTTGTTTTCTTATAGCGTAATGTGAGGAGGCCTCTCCTCCCTTGTGACTGATAATGAACACTCTCAATCCTGGAACTACCTAGAGGCAATTGAATTGCCAGTTCGTGCCATTTGCACTGAGTGCCTATAAAAGGTCACTGTTACCTCTTTCTGATCAGTTTTCTGACACCTTTTACTGTCTTTAGACTGACAAATCCCAAAGCTGTTCTTGCAGGTAAAGCTATTATTGATTCCATTACATGTACTTTGGGCAGGTCTCCAGCCTGATATAGAACTTTACTGTAGAATTCAGTTTTCTTAGGTCAGAAAATGACTTCACTTAACCTTTTGTTAAGACAACCACTTCAAATTTTGATTTAAGTCATTATTTTAAAGTAGTTTGGAGGGGAATATTGAGATATTTTAGCCAGCCTATTGCCTCTAATCTTCCATCTTGGTTTTGCCCTTTGCTTCTAACAATCTCCTGTTGGTGTTCCCAACCTTCATACCTTCCCCTTCTGAAATTTAGCTTTCAGAATCTGTTGGTTCCTTCAAGACTCAGCTCAGTTGCTCTCTTTTTGTGAAGTTATTCTTTATCTCCAGATACTTATGTCTAAACAAAATTACCATTTATATGTGGTAGAGTTAAGTCTTTTATGTTGTAGAGTTTGAACATATATACTGTCTGTCTTGGCTGGACTGTGGTCTTATTAAGGGCAGATGCCTAGCACTTGTGGGGGTGTGAAGTTAAATAAATTCATATTGTATTTAATTAATTGGGCAAAGACCAGCTATTTGAACAGGCTAGTATTGGTTTAAGAAATTATGCCTGGGGGACAGCTGGGTAGCTCAGTGGATTGAGAGCCAGGTCTAGAGATGGGAGGTCCTAGGTTCAAATCCGGCCTCAGACACTTCCCAGCTGTGTGACCCTGGGCAAGTCACTTGATCCTCATTGCCCATCCTTACCACTCTTCCACCTATGAGCCAATACACAGAAGTTAAGGGTTTAAAAAAATAAATTAATTAAAATGAAATTATGCCTGGTCCAGGTTCACATAGTCAGAGTGTTGTGCCCGAGTTAAACTCAGGTCACTCCTTACTCCAGGTCCAATCATTTGTCAACAAGAACAATTATTACCACTACTCTTCTCACCCTCTCACTTCCCTTCCTCTTTTTCTGTCTTCTTCTTTCTCCTCTGCCTCTTCCTCCTCCTTCTCTTCATATTTGAAATACTTTACATATGTCACTATGTTTGATTTTCAAAATATCACTGTGAGAAAGGTGACTTTATTATTCCCATATTATAGATGAAGAAATGGAATCTCACACAGTTTATTTGACTTGCATAGGGACACATAGCATTTGTCAGATTCCGGTTACTACTAACTCCAAGTTCATTGATCTATCTATCAACTAATAGGCGATGTGGACATAGATGAAGGTAGACACAGACAAATATATGCATATATAAATGTCTTTATGTATATATATATATGCCTATATGCACATGATTTAAAATTTAATGTAAATTATATAAATATATTATATTTAGTATATTTTATACACATACATTAAATGTATATATGTATCAAAATATATACATATCAGCCAATATGTATATATTAAAAGATATATGCTATATGTACATGGAAATTATATAATATATAATGACCCATATAATGCATATTACATATTAATTATGCATATATACATTCCTACATACACATATGTATATAGTATACATATACACATGCATCTATATCTACCTATATACTTACCTCTCTGTCTCTGTCTCTGTCACAGTATCTCTCTCTCTCTCTCTCTCTCTCTCTCTCTCTCTGTCTCTCTCATGATCCTCATAACAATCCTGTGACAAAGATCTTAATATCTCCATTTTATTGATGAAGAACCAGAGGCCCAGAAAGTTTAAGTGACTTGCTCTGGGTAACCCATGTTTTGAATACAGTTCTTCCTGATTTTATATCTAATACCATATTCATCATGCCATCTATTTGTCTTATGGTAAATATATAAAAATATGCCACACACCAAATTGTTCTATATGATTTCATTTTAGAAGAATCATCTTTTTATTTTTAATCAACACTGATTTACACACACAAACATATTTGTAAATGGGTTGACTGACTGAAGCTGATATCTTTAGATCTAACTTTGGATTCATAAAATGTAATATGGCATAACTATGGACATTTGAATTAGAATAGTGTAGAAAATGATTATCAGGAATCCAGGTGCAGAAGCCTATGGTTTTCATTTTACAAGAACTGATGAGACCTGATAAGAATTGTTGAACAGCACTGCCCAACCAGGTATTCTGATGAAGAGTTTAAAGGTGTTCAGACATCCTCCCTTGATCAGCTGGTATAAAAATAAGCCATGTGGCTATTATTCTTTAGCATCCTCTTTCTCTTCACGAACTTCCCCTTTTCCAGGTTGGACATACTACCTTCCTGTTCCTATTCAGGAGCTTATCACTAACCCCTCATCTTCTTCCTGCATGTTGCTTTAGCCTTTAAAAGCATTGCTTACAGCCCCCTCAATGAGTGGTTTCTCTATTATTGGGAGGACTTCACTCCAATATATATGTCTAACCCAGTGGTTCCGAAACTTTTTTGGCCTACTGCCCCCTTTCCAGAAAAATATATTACTTAGTCCCCTGAAAATTATTTTTTTAATTTTAATAGCAATTAATAGGAAAGATAAATGCTCCTGTGGCCATCACCGCTTCCCTGGATCACTGCAGCATCCACCAGGGGGTGGTAGTGCCCACTTTGGGAATCACTGGTCTAACCTTTTCTCTAAAGTTATTTTCAAAGTTAAAAGGACTAAGGCATGCCCTAGAGAAGGTTCTACTTTTCAAATCAAATGTTTACAACCAAACTCTCCCCAAGGCATCATTGTCACTTTAATGCTGTAGATTCAATATATATATATATATATATATATATATATATATATA
>NW_025364259.1:0-2847 GCF_016433145.1 Gracilinanus agilis | reverse complement strand
CTCTCTCTCTCTCTCTCTCTCTCTCTCTCTCTCTCTCTCTCTCCCCCTTTTCCTCCCTCTCTCTCCCTCTGTGTGGATGTGTGTGTGTGTGTGTGTGTGTGTGTGTGTGTGTGCTCAGCCCGGTCAGGAAGGAACTATTTCTGCCAAGCCAGCTGTGCATAGTCTCACATGCCAGGCTCTACCCCCTAATCTCCCAGCTCTACAAAAGAAGATGGGGGGGGAGGGGGTGCAGCTGGGTAGCTCAGTGGATTGACAGACAGGCCTAGAGATGGGAGGTCTTAGGTTCAAATCCGGCCTCAGACACTTCCTAGCTGTGTGACCCTGGGCAAGTCACTTGACCTCCATTGCCCACCCTTACCACTCTTCCACCTACGAGCCAATACACAGAAGTTAAGGGTTAAAAAAAAAAAAAAGAAGATGGGGGTACATTTTCCCTTGAAATCTTTCTCTGGTGACGTGATTAATAATAACAACTGCTATTAACATAATGCTTTGGGGTTCTTAAAGTATATTCCCTCACACAAACTTGAGTTTTAAGCATTACAAGGGGTGGGGTATGCAATTTAGAGATAGGAGGATCCTTAGACATCATCTGGTCCACTCCTTCATTTCACTGGTGAGGAAAATGAGCCCCAGAGAAATTAGGTGACCTGCCCAGAATCACCCAACTACCAAGTCTCAGAGTCTGGGTTCAAATACATTTTGCCCCTACTTTTATAGATGAGTACATCAAGACTCTTTATAGGCTAAGTGATTTGCCCAGAATCATATGCCCAGTAAGTGTCAGGGTCAGGATGGACTCTCAGGTTCTTGGTCCTTTAGCCCAGCCCAGCCTCCTTGGAATGAAGAATAAGCAGTCCAAGGAACTATGTGGTCCCCAGTCTTAATAGAAAAGAAAAGGGAAAGGCAATGAGGTGGCTCAGTGGATAGAGAGCCAGGTCTAGAGAAGGGAGGACCTGGATTTAAATCTGGCCTCAGATACTTCTTGGCTGTGTGACCCTAGGCAAGTCACTTGACCTCAGTTACCCAGCCCTTACAGCTCTTCTGCCTTGTAACTAATACTTAGTATTGATTCTAAGACAAAAGGTGAGCTTTTATTTTTTAAAAAAAGGAAATAAAAAGGAATAGGTTGGAAACTAAATTTTCTATCTCCCTTGGAACCTCCATGTTGAATAGTCATCCCCAGAGAGTGGAAAACCAGTTTCTGCTTGTACCCTTTTTTCAAGGGGCATTGATGAGCACCAGTAGGAAGGAGCTTGTCTCTTCTGAATGAAGACACAGGCTTATGGCTATGATAGATACTGAGAGGTTGCAAACAAGGTGGAGGGTAGCATCAAGTACCCTGTCAGCTTTTGAGTCAATGCCAGTTCACCAGTGACAGGGTGTAAATGAGCTGTTAAACAGATTGCCCTCTTCCAAAAAGGAGAAGCTTAACTTCACTTCAAGAGTTTTCCAGTGGAAGCACACTGACTGGAATTCGAGGTTCCTCATCCTCCCAGTCTTGCCAATAACAAGCTAATGTGGTCTTGGCCAAGTCATTTAAGAAATCTGTAAAATGGGGATACTCTTAACTGGACCGCCTGCCTCCTAGAATGGGTTTAATGATTCAGTGAATCAATAAATACAGCTGAACTTTGGAAAACTATAAAACACTCAGCAAGTGTCTTATCTAGAGGACAGGATGAAAAACAAAGATCCTTAGCCTCATTAAAGGAAAATCTAGTATATCCACTCATAGTCACAAAGGTAGCATGGTTGCCAGATGTAACATGAATCACAACCATTTTTTAAATCTATAATCGTAAAATCATAAATATATTTTTTAAACCTTTACCTTCTGTCTTAGAATCAGTACTATGTATTGGTTCCAAGGCAGAAGGACAATAAGGGCTAAGCAATGGGGGTTGCACTAGGAAAAGTAGGAGGCCAGATCTGACTCCCTCAATCCACTAAACCACCTGGCTGCCCTCCAAGTCATAGATTTAGAAATGGAGATTCTTCCCCCAAATCTTGTTAAGTAGGATTGATTTTGAGCTGGAAAGGACTTTGGAGGCCAGCTAATCCAATCTTCCCATTTCACAGATGAGGAAAATAAAGCTAGGGAAGTGATGACTTGCCCAAGATCACACAGGTAGGAAGTATCATTTGAATCCAATTCTTCCTAACTCCATTTCCTGCATGAGCAGAATGAAAGAAAAAGGGGCTAGAAAAGATGGACCACTCTCCTCCAGGCATCAGGGTTCACATACTTTCTGGGAGAAGTGGGAGGGCTTAAATTTTTTGTTGCTGCCCACCAGACACTAAGCAGAGAGGGCACCTATTCAGGCACAAAGAAAATAGTGTGAGTCAAACATTTTGTATTCATGAGGATGGTGAATGTGTGTGGTGTTAAAAGCGATTTAGTTCAATTGACTGTGGGCTGGATGACTGAGCAGGAATATTGAGGCATTTAACAATGTTGATGGTATTCAGGACAAACATTTATCCTCCAGAGAGCAGGATTTGATCAGGACGATCTAATGCAACTCCGTCTTCTCAATTATTTATGAATTGAGACCCCAGTGCTATTCATCACAGCTGGTTTTGACACCATTTAATTATTCAAAATAATCAGCTACACCTCTGGATACTTGATCTGACTTAAAATGGGCTTTTCTGCATCAGAATCATTACTGCTAACAAACCAGGGGCCTCTTCATCCTATTTTCTTTCTTTCTTCCTTCCTTCCTTCCCTGCCCTCTTCCTTCCTTCTTTCCTTCCTCCTTCCCTCCCTCCCTATCTCCCTGCCTCTTGCTTTCTCTCTCTTTCTTCCTTTCTTTTCTTCCTTTCTTCCTTTCTTTTTCTTTT
>NW_025364258.1:0-6989 GCF_016433145.1 Gracilinanus agilis | reverse complement strand
TTGGTGATGGAATACTATTGTACTGAAAGGAATAATGAACTGGAAGAATTCCATGTGAACTGGAACAAACTCCAGGAATTGATGCAGAGTGAAAGGAGCAGAACCAGGAGAACATTGTACACAGAGACCGATACATTATGGTAAAATTGAATGTAATGGACTTCTGTACTAGCAGCAATGACCCAGGACAATTCTGAGGGATTTATGGAAAAGAACGTTACCCACATTCAGAAGAAGAACTACAGGAGTGCAAACACAGAAGCAAAACAAATGCTTGAACACATGGGTTGATGTGTACACAATTTGGATGTAGAACTCTAGAACACCCTAGAACAATTATCAATAATATGGAAATAGGTCTTGATTGATGACACATGAAGAAACCAGTGGAAATGTGCATCGGCTACTAGGGGGTGGGGGGGTGGGGGGAGAGAGAGCAAGAACATAAATCATGTAACCATGGAAAATTTTTTTCTAAAAAAATTAAAAGTTTAAAAAAATAAATCCAGAAAAAAAAAGCTTTTTCCCCAACACATGTGCCAAAATTCGCATCCCTGTCTACCTCAGACATGTCCCATTCATAGCCCATATACTCCTCTGTCCTCCCATTCCAATATACCCTCTACAGCTCCTGCTTAAAACAAAACAAAGACTCCTTTCTCCTATATCTCATCATCTCAACATCTCTCTCCATTTTCTAGTGCTCAAAAGAAAATTGGCTCTTTCCATCATATACATCCTAAGCTGCTCTTGTCCTACCTGCAGCGGATGGAGATGTCATTGCATCCTGATCTCTCTGCCTGTCTCCTGACCTGGCCTGCCTTCCCCAAAAGGAGAGAAACTCCATTCCATGAATTCCTCATAGTAGTAGAACTACTAGTCCCCTGCCTGAGTTGCCCAATACTCTAAAGACTTCATCAGGAGGCCAACCCTCTAGTGATGTTGGTAACCCACCTACACCCATTTGTCAATAATTAACTCCCATCCAGTTATATTCTCCCCATCCCAATGATTCTAAACTCCTGGTTGTCATTATTCAAGCCACATTCTCTGTTTCCCCTACCCATTTCCTTATTCCTATCCCTCAATACCTCTAAACTTCCCACTCTCAAGCTAGTGAACCATTATTCCCTATTCTCAGGAATGTTTGCTCCAAAGATAACAAAATTGCTTTTATAATAAATGTTTTGCTTTTCCACTCCTATCTTCTTGGCTTTCACAGATACTTGGCTCTCTCCTAATGGCATAGCCTCCCTGGTCACCATTTCCAGCACTTGTACTTTTCACTTATTTCCCCCTAAATCCCTGGTTGAAGTGGGAGAGTTGGAATACTTCTTGCTTCGAAGTTCATTCTTTACCACCAACACTTAGTAACTTCTCATTTAAGGTTCACTTAGTTTATATCAGCCACCCAATCAAAATTCCAGTAGTTTTCCTCTAGCAACTTCAGGAGTCCCCTCTCTTCAATCTTTCCTTTTCTGTTGGTGGCTTCCCTACTGCCACCACCAACAAAAAAAATGCACATGTAGCCCCATCCTCAAAAAAATTATACTTGATCCATCCATCCCAGCTAGCCATTGTCCCATGCATCGCTTCCATTTTGTGTCTAAACTCCTTGAGAAGTCCATCTGTAATTGAGCCTCTATTTCCTTTTTTCCTCTCTCTCTTCTTAACTTTCTGCAGTCTAGTTTCTAACCTCATAATTCTATCTGAACTGCTCCCTCCAAAGTTGCAATGATGTCTCTCTTTTTTCAGTTCAAGTTTATTTTTAGTTCTGAATTACCTTCTTCTTCCCTCTCCCTCCCCCTCTTAAGAAGGCAAGGAAAACAAAACCCATTACAAATATGTAGTCATGCAAAATAAATGCCTGTTAGCTGTCTTAAAAAAGAGAGAAAAGAAAATATACTTCAATCTTCACCTACGTCTATCAGCTCTCTATCTGAGGTATATGGTATATTTTATCATATGGGATTGTGATTTGTCATTGTATTGATCAGTTAGTGAGTCTTAAAAGTTAATTAATTACCATTATAATATTGCTATTATTGTATAAATTGTTCTCCTGGTTCTGTTCATTTCACTTGTATAAGTCCATTCAAGGTGTCCCCAGGTTTTTCTCAATCTATTTCTTTTATCATTTCTTATAGCATAATAGTATTTCATCACATTCATATTTGACAGCTTGTTTAGTCATTGCCCAATTGATGGGCATCTGCCTAATCTCTTATTCTTTGCCACTACAAAAAAAGCTACAAAAGATATTTTTGTACCTATGGATTCTTTCCCTTTTTCTTTGATCTTTTTAGGTATATAGACCTAGTAGCAAAATTGCTAGGTCAAAGGATATGCAGAGTTAATAGCTTTTTGACAACTCTACCAACAACACATTAGTCTATTTTCCCACACTTTCTCCAGCATTTGCCATTAACCAATGATCTTTAAAGTATGAATTCTAATGGCTTTCCCCACCTTATTTCTTATCATTCTTGGCCTTTCTGAAGTTTTTGACACTGTCAATCATCCTCTTCTCTTTGATAATCCCTTCTCTCTAAGTTTTCAATTCACTATACTGGTTCTTCTACCTATCTGACCATTTATTCTCTTTTGCTGGATCTACGTCAAGGTCCTGCAGGCTAACCATATCTGTCTCTCAGGGTTATGTCCTAGGCCTCTTCACTTTTCCATCTACATTATTTTACTTGGTGATATCATTAGTTACATAGATTTAATGATCATCTTTATACTGATGATTCTACTTCTGTAGTCCTAACCTGTGTAAAGATTGAAATTAATATTCAATGTCTCCAAAGTATGATATTTAAGGATTTTATTCAAAAAGCCCTGGAGAAGAACCTCACTCACCCTTCACCACAGTGCCTTCTTTCCCAAAAAGACCCTACAACACGCCCCCCATCACCATACCAAAAACAGCCCGCGAAACCCACAACCAATAGGAAAAGGCTAAAGGCCTTATGGGTATGGTGAAAAGGAGTTTGGGTAATGTAGTTTTAACTCACAACCAATAGGAAAGGGCTCAAGGAATTATGGGTAATGTAGTTTTAAAGGGAGTACAAGGTATTTTCAACTTTACACCTGTTCATTTACTTCCAGTCCTTCTCCTTGGATCACCACTAGGATAACATATAAACTGTTTTCAATAAATTGTTTTTTTTAGTTCCAAACTACCTTTCAAACAGTTCTCTTAAACATTATTGCTCCCTATATCCTGCCCCTTCTGCTATACACACTTTCTATATTTTAACCTTACTGGTCTACATGCTGTAAACTCTCACATCAATGTATCATCTCTTGTCTCTGTGCCTGGAATACTCTCCCTTCTAACCTTTGCCTCTTAAAATCTGTTTTGCTTTAAAGACTTAGCTCAATTGCCACCTCCAACAAACTTCTTTAATCAATAAAGTCAACAAACATTTATTAACCATTTATTATGTATCATAAACAGGTACATATATGTGTAATGTTGAGCTTCCCTGTCCTCAAGGAGCTTCCTGTGCCTTCCTCTTTAGTTTACATATCCAATCACAACAGATGCTTTTCTTAGGACTGCCCAGGAGGCAGTCAGTAAATTTTGATTTGTCACTCACTCTAGCATACGTGGGTCACAGACCACCCAATTTGTGAATTAAGTGGAGATGTTTTTACCTTTGGTGATTAAATCTAAAAATGGAGGTGGTGGGGGGCAGATTTAATTTCATTACCACAGGACGGTTATAGAGAAAATTCAGGTAGAGTAAGAAGTGTATTCCTTTTTTTTAATCATGAAAAATATACATTCATAATGATCATTGTTGTATGAGTATACTCATTCATAACCAAAACTCCAAAATAAAGCCATAAATTAAAGACGGTATATTTTTATCTGCACCCATGGATTCAAACAGTTCTTTCTCTGGAGATGGATAGCATTCTCCATCATAAGCCTTTCACGACTGTCCCAGATCATTGCATTGCTGAGAGTAGCCAAGTTTTCATTGTTGATCATTATACAATATTGCTGTTACTGTGTACAAAGTTTTCCCAGTTTTGCTTATTTCACTCTGCATCAGTTCCTGTAGATCTTTCCAGCTTTTTCTGAAATCATCTTGCTTATCATTTCTTATAGCATAATAGTATTCCATCGCCAACATGTACAGTTTGTTCAATCATCCCCCAACCAATGAACATCTCCTTAATTTCCAATTCTTTGCCACTACAAAAAGAGCTGCTATAAATATTTTTGTACAAGTAAGTCCCTTCCCATTTTTTATTATTTCTTTGGGATACAGACCTAGTAGTGGTATTACTGGATCAAAAGATATACACAGTTTTATAGCCCTTTTGTCATGGTTCCAAATTGCCCTCCAAAATGGTCAGATCAATTCACAACTCCACAACAATACATTAGCATCCCAATTTTACCACATCCCTTCCAATATTTTCCACTTTCCTTTACTTCTATATTGGCCAATCTGATAGGTGTGAGGTGGTACCTCAGTGTAGTTTTAATTTGCATTTCTCTAATCAAGAGTGATTTAGAACATTTTTTCATATGATTATTGATAGCTTTGATTTCTTCATCCCAAAATTGCTTGTTCATATCCTTTGACCATTTGTCAATTGGGGAATGGCTTTTATTATAAATTTGACTTCATACTCTATTAACTTGAGATATTAGACCTTTATCAGAGAAATGTGTGATAAAATTTTCTTCCAGTTTGTTTTCCTTCTGATCTTGGTTACATTAGCTTTGTTTGTACAAAAGCTTTTAAATTTAGTATTATCAAAATTATTCACAAAACATCTTATAATACTCTCTTATCTCTTGTTTGAGCATAAATTCTTCCCTTCTCCAAAGATGTGCCAGGTAAACAATTCTATGTTCCCCTAATTTAGTTATTATATCATTCTTTATATCTAAATCATATATCCATTTATCCTTATCTTGGTATAGGGTGTGAGATATTGGTCTATATTTCTTCCCTACCAGTTTTCAATTTTCCCAGCAATTTTTGTTAAACAGTAAGTTGTCATTCCAAAAGCTGTCATCTTTTGGTTTATCAAAAACTGGTTTTCTGCCTGAGAATATTCCTTAAAAGAGAGATTCTGGGAGGAACTATCCAATCATAGAAGGGGACCACAGTGGTGAAAGTATTTTATACAAAACATAAAATTCAGAATAAATGTGAACTTCTAGAGTAAAAAGGTTTCTGGGATATTGTAGTGAAAGTCTTGAAGGAGAAGCAGGCATGGAGCATGGTGAGAAATGTGACCACTATTCTTATATATTCTCCCTTATATTAATTCCTAGCATCTTAGTATCATTTTGTGAATTAATATAAATTAGCTTCTTTTACTGGTGAGATATAGCAAGAATACAAATACAAACATATTCCCCAATATCTGGGAGCATACTCTGCTTTATACTGACTCAGTCCCTGGGGAGATTGGCCTCAAATTAAATGTAGTATTTACAAAGGAGTTCTCTCTTTTAACAAATGTTAAAAGATAGCCATTTTCCTCTAATGAAGCTTTATCCATGTCTAAAAAGATGCTGTATTTGTGTCCCACATATTTGGTAGATTGTCTTACTATTATCAATATCTTTACTATGCTATAATTTTATATACTATATGAAGTATATAATATGCAATAAATTGTCTCTGATTTGTTCTTTGAATTACTCATTATATAAGATATAGGTATTTAGTTTCCATTTATATTCATAGCTTTTCTTCATGTTTCCTTTACTGATTACTATTTATATTATGTGTTATGGTTCATAGTGTTTCTGCCTTTCTACATTTATTTAGGCATTCTTTATACTCTAGCCCATGATCAATTTTCTTACCGCTTTGCCATCTTTAGTTGTTGAAATGGATTAAAAAATACTCAAAATAAAAATAACAATGTTATGCATAAATTGTTATTCTGGTTTGGCCAATCTTTTGAATTATTTGTGCTAGTCTACTACCTAATCTTTTATCAAATAATATAACATTTAAAGTACTTTGCAAACCTTAATGCATTATATAAATGTTATTATTATTATCTATATTAATACCTATTTTATGTTACAAAAATGCAGAAACAAATGTATTTTTAAAAAGAATCTAGTATTAAGAATGCCAGCCTTTTAACATTCTAAAAACATAGCATTGTGAAATTGCCTAGGTAACCACCAATAAGTATGGAGTTCCAACAATGTTGGCATTTAGTTCTAGAAAGGAAGACTAGGTGGCAATGATGAAATAGAAACAATGATCAGTTGCTGAGAAAGATTGTTTCAAACTCACAACTTGACATTTTGACAATAGGATAAATGAGGTTTGAAATTACTTTTTTGTTAAGATGATTGGCTAGGAAAGAAAGCAGGCTTGTAGTAAGTTGTAAAGCAGTGGAGTTGTACCACGGCCCCCCCCTAAAAAAAAGGCATATCAAAAAGGATAAGAAGACTAAAGTTTCAAAGTTCAAATCAACCAAGATACCTGTGGCATTGTGTAAATGTGAACATGACACAGAGGGTATGTTACTCCATTCTTAATTACTTCATTATTTAAGACAGTTTTATAATAGGGCTAAAGACTCAAACATAATTTTTTTATTTGTAAGCAATTTATTGCAGTTTAAAATAAATAATTTCCCAAAGACGAATATCTCTTCACAATGAGAAAATGTTCTGTAAGCATTCCTTCCCATTAAGGATCATTGTGCAAATTATAGAAATCTCTTATTACTAATATACCCTTGGACCAACAGTAAACAATTTTCACTTTCATTTTTTAAAATCAAAGGGCAAATCTTGACCTCGAAAATAGATGCTAAAACACACCTTCCTCCTGTCAGTAATGTCAGGAGAGAAATATGTATATTGAATGAGAAAAATACATATGGTCTACAATGATGTGGTTGGTTGATTTTGATTAATTCTTTTTCTTTTTCTTCCTTCCTTCCTTCCTTCCTTCCTTCCTTCCTTCCTTCCTTCCTTCCTT
>NW_025364257.1:0-1484 GCF_016433145.1 Gracilinanus agilis | reverse complement strand
GTTGCTGCTGACTCTTCCTTTTTTGGAGTGTGGGGGTGGGGCTCCGCTAGGACACAGAGCTAGCTGCCTAGCAGTTAAAGGAAGGAAAAATCTTTTAGCTTTCCTGTGGCTCTGTTTCAGACTGAGACTTGTAAAAGACAGCAGTGTGATGTGACATGCAAAATAAAAGCAGTAACATGATGACAGTTCCTCTGTTCAGTGGCAATTAGAACAGTGTACATTCACACAGTGATTAGAAATGCAGCTCTCCTCAAATCTTGGGTTTACTCGGAAAACAAAAGCCCTGGAAATGTGAAACCCTGTCTGGGCCAGAGGCCTGGCAAAAAGCCACCATAGCAATGTGGACTTATCAATTCAAAGCATAGAT
The DNA here is from genome assembly GCF_016433145.1 of Gracilinanus agilis. Classification (NCBI taxonomy): domain Eukaryota; kingdom Metazoa; phylum Chordata; class Mammalia; order Didelphimorphia; family Didelphidae; genus Gracilinanus; species Gracilinanus agilis. Next base: position 1,117 of record NW_025364257.1, on the reverse strand, counting down.
CCAGTCAAACACTGAAAACTAGTGCTGGTGTGGCACTTTTGCAGGCAGAGCTGGGGTCTGAGGGCTTGTGGTCAATCAGTCAGCAATATTTTGTGAGAGCCTACTGAGCCATGAGCTGAGGAATCAGGGGAACCCAGAAGAAGTCCTTGTTTTAGAGGAAATCAATTATTCAACCAAGAGATAAAGCCATATATTCTAAATAATCAACAAACACACTTAACAAAATAAAAATGGTGGCAAATCAAAACTTCCATAAACAATCATGGCATGACCATAAATTGCATTAAAGCAAAGTGTTCTATAACAAACTATTTCTATATTAAAAGTATGTTTTGGAAATGTAGGCATAACATCTGAATCTAGGAATTACTACATTTAATCTTATGTCCTTTTTTACCATCCATAGATAGGAATATCTAGGGGGAAAAGCTTTGGGTTCTCTCTCTAGCCATTTCTCTCTGTCTCTCTTTTTTTCTCCCTCTATTCTCTCTACAAATATACAAACACACATACATGAGACATAGTATAATACAGTTGACAAATAGCTGGCCCCAGAGTCAGAAAGGTCTGGGTTCATGTCCTACCCTTAACATTGAATTGGTTGTGTGACCCTGTAGAAATCATATTGCATCTTAGGGCCCAATAAAAAATTATAAGACCATATGTTGTAGGACAGGTGATGATTGGTATTGGTACGGTGAATTTCCCCATTGGGAGTTCTGCATATCAATGAAAAATGTGTGGTAAAGTGTTATTTCAACCCTCCTTTCAGGCAAATTAAGGTCCTTTTTTATGTTTTTTTTTAACATTTATTAATATTCATTTTTTAGAAAAGTTAACATGGTTACATGATTCATGCTCCTACTTTCCACTACACCCTCGCCCTCCTCCCACCCCTGGCCTACACGCATTTCCACTGGTTTTATCATGTGTTACTGATCAAGACCTATTTCCAAATTGTTGGTAGTTGCATTGGTGTGGTAGTTTCTAGTCCACACCCTCAATCATGTCCACCCCAACCCATGTGTTCAAGCAGTTATTTTTCTTATATATTTCCTCTCCTGCATTCCTTCCTCTGAATGTGGGTAGCATTCTTTACCATGAATCCCTCAGAATT
>NW_025364256.1:0-3811 GCF_016433145.1 Gracilinanus agilis | reverse complement strand
TAATGAATGTTGGAGGGGATGTGGCAAAATTGGGACATTAATGCATTACTGGTGGAGCTGTGAACTGATCCAGCCATTCTGGCTGGCAATTTGGAACCATGCCCAAAGGGCTATGAAAGAATGGCTGCCCTTTGATCCAGCCATACCATTGCTGGGTGTGTACCCCAAAGAGATCATAGATAAACAGACTTGTACGAAAATATTTATTGCTGCGCTTTTTGTGGTGGCAACAAATTGGAAAAGGAGGGGATGTCCTTCAATTGGGGAATGGCTGAACAAACTGTGGTATATGTGGGTGATGGAATACTATTGTGCCAAAAGGAATAATAAACTGGAGGAGTTTCAGGCGAACTGGAGAGACCTCTGGGAACTGATGCAGAGCAAAAGGAGCAGAGCCAGAAGAACATTGTACACAGAGACTGATATACTGTGGTAAAATTGAATGTAATGGACCTCTGTACCAGCAGCAATACAATGACCCAGGACAGTTCTGAGGGATTTATGGTAAAGATGCTACCCACATTCAGAGGAAGGACTGCAGGAGAGGAAACATATAAGAAAAACAACTGCTTGAACGCAAGGGTCGGGGTGGACGTGATTGAGGGTGTGGACTCGAAACTACCACACCAATGCAACTACCAACAATTTGCAAATTGGTCTTGAACAAGGACACATGACAAAACTAGTGGAAATGCGCATTGGCCATGGGTGGGGGGAGTTCGGGGGGTTGGGGGTGAAGGGGATAGGAGGAGCATGAATCAGGTAACCATGTTAAAAATGTATATTAATAAATGTTAAAAAAATGACTAGTTCCTATAAGATTATTTAAGCATTTTCTGACAATAGTTCTGGTATAGCTTTGAGAGAAAAAACTTTTATTATTAGAAAATATACCTCCCCCATCACTAGTACTCTAGTATTTGTACTATCTTGTCTATGAAAGCCAATATTTTTCTTTATTATCATGATGAGTCACTATATTTTGTACTGGCCTTATTCTTTTTCCATCTTCAAGAGGCCTATGAGGATATGTAAAAACCGCATAAGTATTCTTCCTATGAGACTTCTCCAATTAGTATGTATTATCTAATATCATGTTTTTCTGGAACTATGCATATCACTCAAAAAATATCACCGAAGTTGGTCAATATGAATAGAAAATCTGGGACACAGTGACAAAATACTTCCTTGTTAGTCTGGGGAATGTCAGAATCTCTGCACCAACTCTAACCATTTGAAAAAAAGTTTAGCTCCATTGATATGTCTTCTTATATTCTAGGCCAACCAGAATTGATGAATTCAGGTAATATTTTTCAGGTACAAAGATAATAGGGAAAGTTTAAAATATGAGAAACAAAATCAATCTAATGGAACACCACTGTAATCCTTGCCACTGTGAGGCTGAGACTGGTGTTCATTTGAGCTTTGAGGTTGTGAATTTAGTAAGATTAGAGTTGATTGCATATCTGAACAAAGTGAGGAACCAGTGCTTTGAGCCACTGGAAAGGGGGTACTGCCAGGGAAGGGTGAATTTGCTAAGGTCAACGAGATAGTGAGTCAAGACTTCCATGCCAATTAATAATTAAACTGTAGGTCAGTGTACTTCTAGCATGAGAAGTGGGGAGATTCAATATCTACATACCAAGGTATGTTCATACATGCATATATACATGCATACATAGACACGCATGAACATGCATGTCCATATGTGTCTAATTATGAATGCATATTTGAATGGTATGTATGTCCTTTGTTCCCATATGTGAACATGCATGCAATTTTTATATGTGTAACTTTTGAAGAGGTGGGACCTTTAAATTCTTTGTTATCTAACCATTCTGTATTCCTCATTTCTATAAAAGACCTGTTAACTGGCACAGAAGAGGAAATCTCATTTTATGCACTTACACTTGTTTTGGATTTTGGTCCCATCTACAAAAGTATATCATGATGTTCTTGCAAAAGTTATTGGGCAACAGTGATCAGTCTCAATCATAGGTACAATTTGAGTTCTTTGTCCAGGAACAGATATATGGTTGCATTGAGTCATCTAGTTCCTGTGCATCTCTTTACAGAACTCTAAAATTCTTCAGAAAATGGAAATGTGCTTAACTTTTGGAATGAGGGAGCATATAAGCTGCGAATGAAGTTCTCACACAAAGATAATGTAATATATAAGACAATTTGCATTTGTCTAAAAGTTATAGTGACATATGACATTTAAATGTTCATATTCAATGTGTGACATACCATGGTTGTAGAACAATTGTTTTTGGATTAATTATCCATTTCAAAAGTTTTATTTATATACTAAATGTTTCTCCTGCTTTAAAAAAAGAGTTGAATATGGTAATTCTTAATCTTTTTCTTAAATGATTCACTCTAGCTGTTAATATTTGCAATAGAATTGACTTGTTTTGTGCATGGGATAAATATGAATTTACGCATAGTTTGCTCCATGCAAATAAAAACATTTTACCTATTAGAGTTGTTTCAAAAAGCAGTAAGTCTGCTTAGGTTTGACCTTATGTACAGTCTTCAAATAGAGACTGAATGACAAATTTTGAGGAATTTTGCAATGGGGAATTCTTTTCAATTGTGGCTTATACATACATGATCTTTGAGTTCCATTCTGATTCTGAGATTCTATAATTCTCACCTTGTTGTCTTATTGTTATCAAAGACCACATGCATTGGGAGATTACTTGATAGAGTAGAAAGGTCCTGGGACTGGAATCTAAAAACATGGCTTAGAGGTTTGGCTCTTTCTCTTACTCACTATGTAACCCTATGCAAATCACTGAGTCACTGTAAAATGAGGATTGTAGCAACTCTCATTTTATATAATTGTTTTTCATTATGGTTTGTTTCTACAAATCGCTTTTCTGTCAACAGTCCTGTGGGCTATGTAATTTCATTAACTATCCCCATTTTAAGGATAAACAAACTGAGGATTATAAATCATTCAAATGAAAAATATTTTGTAAGCAATTACTACATGCTAGGAATTGTATTAAACACTGGCAATACCAATACAGAAGATAAGACAATCCCTGTTTCTAGGACATTAACAGTCTATTAGGGAGATAAGCTTTATATAATTATGTGCAGAAAAGTACAAATAAATGCAAAGTAAACACTAGGTAGTTAGAGAGGGAAGGAACTAGGAATTGGAATATCAGGAAAGACTATGAAAATGAGGTACATTTTTGAAGGAAGGACTTGATGTGGTGGGTGTATATTCAAGACACTGGGGGTAAAGGAGATGGAAAGCTATGCATGAGAAACAGAAAAGGTCAATTAGGCTGGATTAACCAATGTGGGAAAGCTAGTAATACAATATAAAATGGGAATAGAAGTATAACAGAGATAAGCTTTAAAAGTTTTAAACAAAGTAGTTCATTTTCTCCTAGAGACAGCAGGGAGCCACTGAAGTTTATTGGGTTGGAGAATGGTCAGATGAGTCTTTTAAGAAAATCACTCTTTGGCATCTATGTGGATAACAGATTAAAGGGATTAGCAAATTGAGATAAGAAAATGAGTTAGGAGGCCTTTGCAATATTCTATGTTAGTGGGGGCAGCTGGGTAGCTAAGTGATTGAGAGCCAGACCTAGAGACAGGAGGTCCTAGGTTCAAATCTGGCCTCAGACACTTCCCAGCCGTGGGACCCTGGGCAAGTCACTTCACTCCCATTGCCTACCCTTACCACTCTTCTGCCTTGGATCCAATATGAAGTATTGACTTCAAGATGGAAAGTAAGAGTTTAAAATATATATATATATATATATATATATATATATATATATATATA
>NW_025364255.1:0-6050 GCF_016433145.1 Gracilinanus agilis | reverse complement strand
ATGAGAAAGTGTTCCAAATCTCTAATAATTAGAGAAATGCAAATCAAAACAACTCTGAGGTATCACCTCACACCTAGCAGATTGGCTAAAATGAAAGAAGGGGAGACTAATGAATGTTGGAGGGGATGTGGCAAAATTGGGACATTGATGCATTGCTGGTGGAGTTGTGAACTGATCCAGCCATTCTGGCTGGCAATTTGGAATCACGCTCAAAGGGCTATAAAAGACTGCCTTCCCTTTGATCCAGCCATACCATTGCTGGGTTTGTACCCCAAAGAGATCATAGATAAACAGACTTGTACGAAAATATTCATAGCTGCGCTTTTTTTGGTGGCAACAAATTGGAAAAGGAGGGAATGCCCTTCAATTGGGGAATGGCTGAACAAACTGTGGTATATGCGGGTGATGGAATACTATTGTGCTAAAAGGAATAATAAACTGGAGAAGTTCCAGGCTGACTGGAGAGACCTCCGGGAACTGATGCAGAGCGAAAGGAGCAGAGCCAGAAGAACTCTATACACAGAGACTGATATACTGTGGTAAAATTGAATGTAATGGACCTCTGTACCAGCAGCAATACAATTACCCAGGACAATTCTGAGGGATTTATGGTAAAGATGCTGCCCACATTCAGAGGAAGGACTGCAGAAGAGGAAACATATAAGAAAAACAACTGCTTGAACGCATGGGTCAGGGTGGACATGACTGAGGGTGTAGACTCGAAACTACCACACCAATGCAACTACCAACAATTTGGAAATTGGTCTTGTTCAAGGACACATGACAAAACTAGTGGAAACGCGCATCGGCCAAGGGTGGGGGGGTGCGGGGGGGGGTTGAAGGGGAAAGGGGAGCATGAATCATGTAACCACGTTAAAAATGAATATTAATAAATGTTAAAAAAAAAAATGAGATGGCTGAACCAGGTCTGGAACTGGAATGCTAGAGACTAAGGCAGAGAAAGGGATTCCCAAAAGACTAGGAAAGTTAACATCTTGACCAAGTTCAACCTATATGCAAAATTAATTTTAGAACTTAATCTAGTATGGTATGCTGTCCAGATAGGACTAATTAACCTAAGAGCAAAATCAAAAACTAAGGAAGCTCTAGAAAAGGGAGGGTAGAATCAGTCAAGCAAAAGAGGAGAGGTGGAATTAAGAAAGAAGGATTAGTTCATTGAAAATATCTATATTTTTCTAGGATTCACTGATAAAAATGATGTGAAGTCAGAAAACCTGGGTTAAAATCCACATCCTTGAATTTGGGCAAATCACATTTTCCCTTAGCCTTAGTTTCCTCATTTGTAAAATAAGAGTAGACTTGATGACCTCAGAGATTTTTAGATTGTAAGTTCCTTGAAGACCTGGACAATTTTTTGGCTCTTTTTAGACTCTTAGTGCTTAGTAAAATGTCTGGCACATTCTAGGTGCTTTAAATATGTTTATCAATTGATCATTGATTTTATTGATTTGAATTCTAGATTCTGTTATTTGTATTTTTTTACTTTGCCCTCCCATGCATTCTCCTTTAGAGATTAGTATTAACACTTATAATGAGACTATTCTGTTTTAGAGAGGAAAACAAAAGCTTGCATCCTCCCCCAAAATTTAAGCAGTGTGTTGAGGACATCCATGTTCTAAAAGGAGAAGTACTGAGTAGAAGAAATCAGTAGGGGCAGCAGTGAATCATCTAGGTCAGTGATGGCAAACCTTTAGAGATCAGAGTGCAAGGCCTTGTCTCCATCCCAATCCCTAGACCAAGAGCTGTGCCCACCATCCCACCAGAGATGGTTTGCCATGCTGCTTCTCCTCCACCCAAGTGGCGGGTATGCCCCTACCCCTTACCTTACACAGCAGAGGAAAAAAGTGCTCCCATTGGGCTGGTGAGCAGAGGGTCTGGTGAAATGAGGAATGTCCTTAGTGAGTATAAAGAGGGGGAGAGGAGTAGTCCGAGCACTCTGCTCCCCTCCTTCTCTGCTGCCTGTGAGATTCCCACCTTCCCCCCTGGGCAGTCCCATTGGGTTGCTGGGCAGAGGGGCTGGTGATGTGAAAAAATGTTGTAAGGCGAGGTCCCTCTGCCTTTCTAGTAACAAACTCTGGGAGTGTGGATAGGGGAGGAGAGTGGCCATATGCCCACAGAGAGTGCTCTGAGTGCCATCTTTGGCACCTGTGTCTTAGGTTCACCATCAATGATGAAGGTGCTGCATTGGATAAAGCACTGGAGCTGGAATCAGAGGGATGTTCAAAGCTCAAAGTGAAGCCTGACCTCAGGCTAGCTGTGTGACTTTGGAGCCTCTGACAGTCTCAGTTTTGTCATCTGTAAAATGGGAATAATGTCATATACTGCCCATGGTTGTAAAGCTAAAGTAATATAATATTTGCAAAGCATCCTTAGTAACTTTAAAGCACTGTATAAATGCTTATTATCATCATCATCATCACATCACCATCATCCTGGAGATCTGTTAGCAAAGAAGAATGTACCAATTATATGCTCACTGGCTATTAGTATACTGTTTTATTACATAATTCCTTTTATATTCCTAAAAAGCCAGTCCTGTCCAAATCTTCTGTACTCTTGAGATTACTTTTCAATAACATTGTTGCTGTTATTTTTGTGATTATTAAGAAACTGGAGAGAAAAAAACAAGTCTTTAACCCAAAGACTTTCTCACATAGGCAAATAATGAGAGAATAAAATTATACTTGGTAGCAGGATGTCCCAGAGAAATAAATCTGTCTTTTAATATATTCTCTTTCTCCTTTAGAACTTCTAGTTTTAAAGAATTGCCTAGAAAATGAAAGGTTAAACGACTTGTTTAGGGTCACACCGCCAGTATATGTCTGAAAGTGGGAATCCAGGTCTTCTTGACTTATAAGGTGACTTTCTTTCTGTCTCTCACAGAAGTGACCATAGTCCACTGAAACTTTCTTCAAAATGACAAGTACTTTGAAAACATAATTTCAATAAACAGGTGGCAGGACTCAAGAGAAATTTGAAAAATAGTATGACAATTGTAAGGTACTTTCTAAAGTAGTTTCTTTTAGCTTTAGGGGGAAAAAAGATCTTTTAGCTTTAGAAAAAGAAAAAAATTCAATTTCAGGGGTTGAACCATTACCCTCCTTCAGCTCTAAATGGCTACTTTTACGTATTGAAAATGCAAAAGTAGAAAGAAAAAATCTTCAAATGACTGCTACATGAGTTCAAAGTGGCCCATCAGCTTTCTTTTCCTTTCTCCTTTTCTGACATTTTTTGGATCCTTCATCCTATACTTATGGAATTACTGGGTTCTCAGTATCCTTGGAGCTTAATGCTCGAGATAAATTCTGAGTCACATAATTTAATAGATTCCTTTTTGAAATACTTTCAGGCCATTCCTTGATAATCTATGTATGAGAAATATTTTATACTTAAATAATAAATATATATGTATAACATGCAACATATAAGCATATACACATATATTAATATGTACATGCCCACATATTTTTAGACTTTATGTCTCTGAGGCAAGAAGTCCATGAGCTACTTATGCAACCATACTACAAATGATTGGCACAGGAGCTCTGAGCTGTTCTGTTTCTGATTTGGATTGTTTAGGCTTTCTTTAGGTAACATGCTAGCCTTTCTCTTGGTGGTACACCATATTTGTGCTTGACTTAGAGGGGACAGACATTGGAAGGGCTTTTAGTTCTAATGCATCTCAGAACCTCTGAACTCAAGCAATCCACAAACCTTAGCCTTCACAGGAGTAAGGATTACAGGTGTATGCTACTCTACTCTGCAAAGATAACTTGAACTAAATCTGCACCTTTTTTGATAACAAAGATGTGATTTTTCTTGCCAACTAGGTCTTTTAGATTAGAGATGTCATACATTCTACAGTCTGTCACACTCCAGAGTATAGCTGGAACAATATTAAAATGTATTAAAATAAATAAAAATACAAGAAAACAACATTAATATGTGTTTTTGCGCCAATATGTGGCCTGCAGAGATTAAGTGTGGTTTAGTAGTCTCCATTATCATTAGTTTGATTTTTTATCCCTTGATGGCTATAATCAGTGTATATAAACTATTTCAAAATTATTTCTGATTAATCTTTCAAAACATTTTTAAAAAATACCTTACATTCTGTTTTAGAACCAATACAGAGTATCAATTCTAAGAGAGAAGAGCAGTAAGAGCTAAGCAATTGAAGTTGTGATTTGCCCAGTCACACAATTAAGAAGTGTCTAAGAACAGATTTGAACATGGGACCTCTTCTCTCTGAGTCTAGAATTCTATCCACTGAGCCACCCATATGCCACTTAGAACTTTTAAAAAATGTTTTGTACAGGCAGCTTTTTAAATACAGATATTTAAGTCTTTGAGGCCTTGTAGACATTTCTAATCTTCTGCCTAGCATATACACTTATCATTTGAATGTTGCTTTCAATTGCCTACTGCTGGTTAATGAGAGTGTTCTTGCGTATACTTTATGATGATGACAAAACCTAATATCCAAAGATGAGACAAGAGTTGTTGAAAAATCCAACTCTTGGAACCTTCACATAGTAATGTCAAATCAAAGTGAGAGGTGAGGGAAATTTTGACATGAAACTAATTTTGAAACATCTCTTTCTTTAAGAAAAATCCCCCCCAAAACAAGAAGTTTCCTTGACATATTTTTCCATCTCTGTTACTATAAGTCAATGTCAAATAACATTAGAAGGAAAGCACAGTTAAAGAAGCCCAACCTATTCTGTGGAATCAAACTGAGTGTAGTATTAATGTCAATTATCTGTGTGGACCCAGGGTTGCTTTTGGCAATTATAAACAGTAATGTCGTATAACCATTTTATGGCTGAAAAAGCAGGCACTGCATGGGATTTTAAAAGAAATCTAAATGGAAAATTGAATTTGAAGCAGCTACTCTTTTCATCCCATCATCTCTTTCCTTTATCTTTTAAAAATTATTATTTATGTTTTTACATTCTTTTCTTTTTTAAAATTTGATTTCCAAATTCTCTCTTGTCTACCGCTTCCCCCACCCACTGAGAAGATAAGCAACATGATATCAATTATACATGTGAAATCATGCAAAACATATTTCCATAGTAGTCATATTTCCAGAAAAAGCAAAAAAACAGTAAAGTGTGAAAATTATACTTCATTTTGAATACAAAATTTATCATTTTTTTCTCTGGAGGTAGATAACATTTTTTCATCATGAGGCCTTTGGAATTGCCTGGGATCATTACATTGATTAAAATAGCCAAGTTTTTATAACATTTCTGTTACTGTGCACAATGATCTCCAAGTTCTCACTTCACTCCATCAGTTAGGTCTTGCCATGTTATTCTGAAATCAGTCTCCATGCCATTTCTTATAGCATAATAGTACTCCACCATAATTATGTGCTACAACTTGTTCAATCATTCCACAATTGATGGGCAGCGCTCAATTTCTAAGTCTTTGCAGCCATAAAAGGAGGTGTTATAAATATTTTTCTACAAGTAGGTCTTTTTCCTTTTCCTTTAATTTCCTTGGGATACAGACCTAGTAGTGTGGTTCCTTTATCAAAGGGTATGCACAGGTTGATAACCCTTTGGACATAGTTTCAAATTGTTCTCTAGACTGGTTGGAACAGTTCAAAATTCCACCAACAGTTCATTAGTGTATCTGTTTCTCTCATGCCTTCTAGCATTTGTTATTTCTGATGAGTGAGGTCATACTTCATAATTGTCTTCATTTGCATTTCCCTAATCAATAGTGGTTTAAGGCATTTTTTAAATATTACTATAGATAGCTTTGATTCCTTCTAATGACTGCCTATTCATATCCTTTGACCATTTTTTAAAATTGGGGAATAGTTCTTATTTTTATAAATTTGACTCAGTCTTTTGCTTAGTATATATTTGAGCAACAAAGCCTTTATCAGCTATAAAAATTTGTAATGTTACTCAATTATCAATGGTACTTTTTTTTAACATTTATTAATATTCATTTTTAACATGGTTACATGATTCATGCTCCTCCTTTCCCCTTCAACCCCCCCCCCCGCACCC
>NW_025364254.1:0-1261 GCF_016433145.1 Gracilinanus agilis | reverse complement strand
GACAGAGACAGACAGACAGAGAAAGAGAGAGAGACAGAGACAGACAGACAGACAAAGAGAGAGAGAAAGAGAGAAAGAGAGAGACAGAGACAGAGACAGACAGACAGACAGACAGAGAAAGAGAGAGAGAGAGACAGAGACAGAGACAGACAGACAGAGAAAGAGAGAGACAGAGACAGAGACAGAGACAGACAGAGAGAGAGAAAGAGAGAGACAGAGTCAGAGACAGAGACAGACAGACAGACAAAGAGAGAAAGAGAGAGACAGAGTCAGAGACAGAGACAGAGACAGAGACAGACAGACAGACAGAGAAAGAGAGAGAGACAGAGGCAGAGACAGAGACAGAGACAGAGGCAGAGACAGAGAGAGTCTTTAGACAAGACTTGGGTGTCCAAATGCTAATCACACACCAATAAGTCCTCATTGGAAAGTCTGTATTTGGGAGACTCACAAGCCTGGTCCTTAGAAGGTGGCCAGGGCAGGGGACAGCCAGGACACCAGGCATTGTGGGCAACAAATTAGGGCCAGCCTTTTGCCTCTTATTATAAGCCTCCAGAGGGCAGAGAGGTATCCGCAGCACATGCTGCCCAGGCCACCAGCTATGTAATGAAAGGGTGACTGGGATGAAAAAGGAAGGATGAGGGACTCGGAGACACGGGACCTGGTTTTGAATACTGGTTCCAACGTTTGCTTGCTGTGTGACTTTAGATGGCGTCTATTTTAATACAGTATCTACCTCATTAAGAGTTTGAATAATATACTGTATAGAGATCTGGTTTTGAGTTCTGCCTCAGCTGCATTCTGTGTGTGTGACCCTGAGTAAGTCATTTCACTTTTCTCAGCTTCAGTCAATTACTCAGATCGGTGAGTTATCCCAGAAGTCCGTGAGAGACGGCCCCTTTTCTAAGAACCAGGGATCGCTTCTGCTGAGAACTTGCCAGCCATGAAAAGCAGGTGTGGGCTCCGGTCCTAGAGGGATGAGGGGTGTCTGGCTTCTGGCCCATCTTGTTGAAGGAAGAAGGAAAGGAAAGAGAGGAGGGCAGCAGCACAGATTAAGGAAATCCCAGGCTTTTGGTGAGACCCAGCCCATCTGCTTTATTTTATTTATTTTTTTTAAACCCTTAACTTCTGTGTATTGGCTCCTAGGTGGAAGAGTGGTAAGGGTGGGCAATGGGGGTCAAGTGACTTGCCCAGGGTCACCCAGCTGGGAAGTGGCTGAGGCCGGGTTTGAACCCAGGACCTCCTGTCTCTAGGCCTGACT
>NW_025364253.1:0-6780 GCF_016433145.1 Gracilinanus agilis | reverse complement strand
ACCTTCTCTATGCCAATGACTCTTAGGTCTCCATATGCAGCCCCACAATCCTCAGCTTCTATGCCATATCTCTCTTTTTTTTAGAATGAAAGCTCTTTGTAAATAGGGATAATTTTCTCTCTCCAACACTAATGTGTAGTGCAGAGCTAAAAGGCACTTAATAAGTGTCCATTTATTAAATGATTGACTAGATTTTAAGGCTTCCAGTTTTAAGGCACCGAGACGGTACAATGGATCCAAGTTGGAACTTTGTGTCAAGAGACTAGATTTTTACTTTGAGCATGTTACTTAAGCCTTCTCCCCCTCAGTTTCCTCAGCTGAAAAATAGGGATAACAACAATACCTACTTTACAGAGTTGTTGTGAGAATCAAATGAACTAACAAAAATAAAGCATTTTGCAAACTTTCAGGTATTATATAATTTTTGCTGTAATCATTATCATCCTTCTTAATCTATGTTGATGGTGATGAAAAGCAATGGTAATAATACTGACAGTAGTAACTTAGAGTGGATAGAGCACCAAATCTGGAGTGTGGAAATCCTAAATCTGAATTTAGAGTTGGAAATTTACTAGTTTTGTGTGACCCTGGGCAAGTCACTTAACCTTTACCTGATTCAGTTAGAAAATGAGGATAATAATAGCAACTACTTTGAATTATCAGGGTAAAATGAGATAATGTTTAAAGTGCTTTGCAAAGTGCTATATTCATTCTTATTAGTAGTAGTTATTATAGTTATTCTTTTTAAAAATAATTCCCTCCTTCCCCTCCCCCTGTTAGAGACGGCATCATTTGACAAAAAAATATTTATGTATATATAAAACTGCATCTTATTTCTGTCTTTCAGTTCTCTCTCTGGAGATGGACACACACAAGTCATTCTTCAAACAATGTTTCTCTTGCTTTACATGACGTTCTCTTGGTTCTACTCGTTTCACTGTTCGTAATTTTATCTAGATCTTTCCATGTTTTTTTCCTTCCAAAGTTAACCTGCTCGTCCTTTCTCGTGGCGCCGTAGTACTCCATCACAATCATCTGCCACAGCTTCCAGTTCTTTGCCGCTGCAGTGAGAGCAGCTCTAAATCTTTGCCAGCATGCAGGTTCTTCTCCTTTTTTTCCTGATCCCTTTAGGGAATCCCCCTCGAAGATATATGCAGATTTAGAACTCTTGGAGCCTAATTCCAGATTTCTCTCCAAAATCTTATTCTACCATCGTATATCCTGACTGCTTTGGGCCTCAGAATTCTGCGTTTCTGAATGGAGAGGCAAAAGGAGCCTCCCCAAGAACTAGACATCTACCTCCTTTCCAGAGGTCCACAGCATCACTCCTAACTCCATGCCTCGTCTCCTATGCCTGGCGGGAGATCCTCCTTCATCTCTGCCTCCTACACCCTCTGGATTGCTTCAAAGCTCACCTCATGTGCATCTCCTCTTCATAAGGATCCTCTCCTGACCCCCCAAATGCCCGTATCACCCCTTACTCTTCCCATTACTTTGCGAGATGATACAGCGGGTATATATTGGACTTGGAGTCAAGTAACTGTGAATTCAAATTCAGCCTCAGGTACTTGCTGTGTGACCTTGGACAAGTCATGATGTTCCTTCTCTCAGTCTTAGTTGCCTCATCTATAAAATGGGGATAATAATAATAGCCACATCACATGGCTTTTGAAAGGATCAGATGAGATTAGAGGTGAAGGCAAACCGTAAAGCTGTCTACAAATGTAATGGGGCAGCAGATAGAGGGAGACTCATCTTCCTGAGTTCAAATCTGGCCTCAGACACTTCTTACTATGTGTCCGTGGCCAAGTCACTGAACCTGGTTTCCTCATCTGTGAAATAAGCTGGAGAAGGAAATAGGAAATCACTCCATTATCTTTGCCAGGACAATCCCAGAAGGGGTCACAAAGAGCCAGACACAACTGAAGAAGGACTGAATGACAAAATAATTATAAAAGATTATTGTGTGTTTATTTACACGTGTGCATAGTAATAGAATAGAGGCTCCTTGAGGATAAGGGCTGTTTAATTTTTTAAAGCCTTTGTATTCCCAGGGCCAAGGACAATGCATTCCAAATAGAACATCCTAGACTAGAAGTCTGTCTTCTACAAGGTCCTAAGTTGTAAGGGTGCTTGGGGATCCATATTTCAGTCCTAGATTTTATCATCCAGCTTGATGACCTTAGGAAAACCAGCCTCTGTCTTTTGTCTTTAGCTTCTGCATCAATAAGATGCCAGAGTTAGCCTGGATAATCCCTTTGAATCCTTTCCAGTTTTAAAATTCTGGGACTCTCGGAAGCACATAGTAGAAATATTTAACCCAGAGAAAAGGAGACTTAGGGGAGATTTAATCCAGTTCAACAAACATCTTTGATCTTTTTGAGTTCTATCTTTGAGTATTGACAGGGCTGTCATCTCCCAAAAATGATGAGACATTCTCCTTGGCATCAGTGAGGAGCTCTAGAACTCCTGGGTAGAAAAGTTTAAAAAGAAGGCCCATCTGGAATTACTAATATGAGAAAAGGCTTCTAAAGAATTCACTTTAGTTTAATTTGTCAGGCACTTATAAATGAATAAAGGGTCAAATGAAAAAGAATTTAATTATTTAATTTAAAAAGCTTAAAGGTTATATATAATACAGTGGACCTGGGGTTGGGAAAACCTGAGTTCAAATTTGACCTCAGATACTTACTGGCTGAGTGACCCTGAAGAAGTCACTTACTTGATCCTATTTGCCTCATTCTCTTCATCTTTAAAATGAGCTGGAGAAGGGAAATGGCAAACCAACTGGGCATCTTTGCCAAGAAAACTCTCAATGGAATCATGAAGAGTCAAAGAGGACTGAAATGACTGAGTCATAAAACATTTGCCATGACCTGTGGGTATGAGAATTCCAAAATAGAAATTGAAATTGCCCCTGTCCTCCCTCTGGGTGCTTATATTCTGTGGAAAGGAAAAGGTGCAGGCGTTCCTCTTCCTGTTATGTATTTGTCCTCAAGGAACATCCATTCTAGTGGAAGAGACAATATGAAAAAATATACTTCCAAGATAAAGGGTAAATCGAGATAAGAATCAGGGAAGTCATTCGTTTTAGAGAGGAACATCTACACTCTTGGAAGGGTCTGAGTAGAATCGATGGGAGCTGTGGCTTAGGGAATATAATTGGGGAGATCCATCCAGTAGATGGGGTTTGGACAAGATGAACTTAGAGTTTTGACATACCCAGATTTTTATAAAACCCTTACCTCTTTTTTTTTTCAATAACCAAGTATTGTTTTTTTTTCAAATTTTTTAAAGAACAAGTATTGGGGTTTTTTTTCAAATTTCCTAATTATTATTTTTTTAATAACCAAGTATTGGTTCCAAGGCAAAAGTGAATTAAGTGCTAGTCAATTGGAATTATCCACCATTACAAAATTGGAATTATACATCATTACAAAACATTTACTCTATTACCTTACATGACTTGCTCAGGGTCACAAGCTAGGAAGTATCTAAGGCCAGATTTGAACCTGGGACCTCCTATCCCCAGACCTGGCTCTCCCTATCCACTGAGCCACCTCGCTGCCCTTCTACCAAGATTCTGAAGTCATTGGGCCAGGCTTCCTCGGTTTTAGGCAGAGTGGAGTTTGTTTCACATGCTCAAATGTAAATCTCCCAGCAAAGATGGGTTATTTTCTTCAGGATTCCCATTTGTTAGGGAAAACAGGCAGGCTCAGGCTGTTGGGGGCAGATTTATACGCAGGTCCTGTGGCAGCTGGGGGAGAGAACTCACCCAGCTAATGGGCCTCTTCTGTCCCTGACTGTGATTTGCAAGCAGGAAAACTTTAAAATCAAGGATTTTAATTACGTTAATACATAAATTTCCCTTTGGTGGATAGGGGAGGCTCTTCGTGGGGAGACAAGGCAGTTATCTATCGTCAAATTGACCATCAGATTTTATTATGCAGGCCTAATAGAGACCTCGTCCCTTTCTGTGAGTATATGATCTTTAATTTATTAGGGAATACCTCACTCAGCAGGGTCATTTTCCGTAAGAATCTTCGTTTCGAGTTTAAACGGTGACATAAACGTGGGGAGGGAAACGATGCTCGTGATTTTTTCTTTTGGAAGTTGCATATCTAAGCCCTGCCTGGGGACTCCTGGATGTTCAGAGTAGCAATTATCAGAAGGATTTTGCCTTCTCCTCCGTCACTGTGGCTCAGTAAAGCTACTTATCCTTTCCAGATGTGTGCCTGGGAACAGCTGGGAATGTAACTTACCATTCTACGGGGCATGTTTTGACACTTTGATGGATGTATCTGAGATCTCATTGCCGTGGGGATTCCTTTTGTTCATTTGACTTCAGCATCACCGACATTTATTAAGTGCCTGCTGAGTACCAGGCACTCTGGTAGGCATTGGGGATTCAAAGATGAAAAGGAAAACATTTCCTACCCTCAAGGAGTTCCTATTCTCTAGAGGGAAGGAGGAGGGGGCGAACGCAACCTGTACACACATAAATAAATTTTTCGGAGAATTGAAGAGGAGTGAGGCTGCTCTGCTGTTTTATTGCTTTCAGTGTGTAATTTTTGATTATCTCTTTCATGAATCCTCCAAAGGCGTCTCCCAAAGCCTTTGTAGATCCCAGATCATGGAACTGAGAATTGGAAATGAGCCCACTGGCTCCTTGGTCTAACTCATCTTGGCAATGAAACCTTGTTGAAATCTACAGTCATAGAACTAGTCTCTGCTTGAAACCCTCCAAGAATGGTTTGCTGTACTTGGAGTCAGGAATACCTGGGTTCAAATCCCAATTCAGATGCTTAGTGACTGCAATCCTGAACGAGTAATTTTATTCTCAGTTCCTTTATGGGTAAAACAAATGGGTTTAATTTAGTAGTTTCCAAAAGTCCCTTCTGGCTCTAAATCTATGATCTGGTGACCCCTCAAAGCAGTCCATTCCACTTTTGGATACATCTAATTGTTAGGGAGGTTCTGTTCTGTTTTGTTTTGTTTTTCCTTGAGATCAAGCCAAAGTTTTCTTCTTTGCAACTTCTAACTGTGAATCATAAGTTTGCCCTTTGGTGCCAAATGGGACAAGATAAATGCTTCTTACACATGCTTTCCTTTGATATTTAAAGAAAAGCAAAACAAAACAAACAAGCAAAATAAATACAAGGTCTGAAAACATTTCCACCCAACAGTCATTCAATTTCTTCTAGAAATTCTTCAATGAGTTTCAGACAACATAGCAAATAGGGCAGTTATCCCACCTCAATCATTTATTTGCTAGATGCTCTCAGACTTTACTCTGAAGATCGGTTTCCTTACCTGTAAACTGAAAGGGTTAAATACAATGGCCTCTAATGTCCCCTCCACTTCTAAACTTATAATCTTATGCATGAGTAGCACTAACCACCTTCCAAGACAACTCCTTCCATGTTTGGATAACATAGGATGGGATGTAGCCATGTGCTATATAATATAGCCTGAGCAATAACACAGAAGCTACTTTAGGACAGGGACAGTTTCACCTGGAGCTTTGGGTACCCTTAGTCTGACAAAATAGATGCTTGTTGACTAAATATGGATAAGCCAAAAATCTAAATTTTTAGAGGAGGGAAGATTGGAGCAGGGTGATAGTGAGGGATTACTTAACTATGTATTTACCTATCTTCCTTCCTTCCTTCCTTCCTTCCTCTTTCCCTCCCTCCCTTCTTTCCTTCCTTCTTCCCTTCCTTCTTCCCTCCTTTCCTCCCTTCCTCCTTTCCTTCCTTTCTTCCTTCCTTCCTCCCTCCCTCCCTCCCTTCTTCCTGCAAACACTGCAGAGAGGGCAGGAAGATGGAGCTTTAAGAAAAGACCATCATATTCGGCTTTTAGGAGGTCAATGGTAACATGAGAGAGCAGCTTCCTTTTCTCAGACCTGTAGAGTTATTATTGTTACCAATGCAAATAATAAAAATGCAAATAATACTTTAAAGTTTACAAAGTATTTTTGAAACATCTCTTTTGAGCCTTGCCCCAACTATATAAGGTAAGTGCCACAGACTATATATTCGAGATTCAGAAACTTAGGGAAGGTGACACACAACTTGTAATTGTCATGAGAATCACAAATAGAGAATTTGAGTCAGAGGCCCTCCACAGCCAGTTAATAGAAGCCACCCACCCAAAGAGTCCCTACTTCATCATAACTGACAAAAGGAAGTATAAGCAGAAGTTAAATGTGGATCTTCTTGATGCTGAGGCCAAAAGGTTAATTAAATGCTTTCCCCAAGATCATAGTATAAGTGTAAAGCTGGGGCTAGAACTCAGAGACCCAGCATCCTTCCTAATAATACTGTCAAGCAATTTGAAATGGAAAATATATACTGCCATTTGACTAACCATCCAATCCTTTGTCTCTTTCTGGGGTCCCTCTTCCATCTATGTGTTGGGGTTACTAAAGCTCTGTCATTCATGCTTTTCTCTTCCCTCTCTTCCCTTTCTGCCCTGAGCCTATGAACTTCCCTGGCTTCCATAATTATTGTTATGTAAATACCAAAGTGATCAAAGAATATCTAGAATGGACATTTCTTGAGTGTTCATCATATAATATTGAGCACTGCAGTAATTTGCATTTGCACCTATCCTCCTTCTAGGGTATGAATTCCTGGATGGCAAGGGCCATGGGTTAGCATCTCCATGAAGCATTGGGCCCTGAAATTATAATGGGAGCTCAAAAACTATTTGTCAAATGGGAGGAAGATATAAAGAAAGGGAAAGGAAGGAAGGAAGGAAGGAAGGAAGGAAGGAAGG
>NW_025364252.1:0-3179 GCF_016433145.1 Gracilinanus agilis | reverse complement strand
GAAGGAAGGAAGGTAGGAAGGAAGGAAGGAAGGTTGAAAGGAAGGAAGGTAGGAAGGAAGGAAGGAAAGAAGGAAAGGAAGGGAAGGAGGTTGTCTTATGAAATATGACAGTGCTAGAGTTCCTTACCTGCCATTGGACCAGAACAGAAGAAGTGGTATGAGGAGTCACTGAAACACAACTCGGAGGTTCTCCAGGAACTACAGATCCAAAAGAAGGAGGGAAGAAAACAAGAAGAATAATTCTTTTAGTAGTTCATCTTCCTTTCATTAAATACTTCCCAGTCCCAGCTTCCTCAAACCCATTCCTGCAGAAGTAGAGCCTGTATCAAGTCACTGTGGCTAGAGCCAGCTCTTAGTAAAACTGTCAGATGGTGAAGATTGCTTTGGATATACCTCCCTTTCTCATGACACTTTTCTTCTGTACCATATCTCCTCCCCAACAGAAATTCTTCTGGTTTTCCTCTGCCTTCCATCAAAGATATCTCTTGAGAAAATATCTGAGACTGAGATTGAGTATTATAAAGCCTAGGAATAAGGGAATATTATGTTCCTCCTCCCCCCAAAAACAAACACTACAGAATTTATGCATCCAAATGAGGGATATGGCTTTCAAAGCTATTCCCTTGAAAGGTCATACTTCTCCTAATGATGCTGTTATTACTCAGAACACATTTAGGAGAAATGTTTGGGAATGGCCTTAAGAACCTAAAACATATTCTAGTCCATTCAAGAGTGCTTGTTAGGAATGTTCTTGGCTTCCTGGGTTACTTTGGGCAAATCATTTAACCTCTTTTTCAGTTTTTTCATTTGTAAAATAAGACAGTTCAACTTGACCCTTAAAGTCCCTACCAGATGTAAAACCTCACATCTTTGGAGCTTATGAATAGGATTAGCAGTAGTGACAATTCCTTTGTACTGTGGGGTTGAACTAGATTTTTAGAAACAACTAAAAAAACTTTTCAAAGCATGTCCTGGGAGATAAAGTAGATAAATGATCAAGACAAGGAAGTTGGTTCTGGTTATAAAGCAATTCAATTGATTTTCATGTGGTTCACGAGTTTACTGTCAAGGCAGTTCCAAAGAATCTTGCAGGGGTAGATTGAGACACTTCCCATGGAGGTTGGTATACTCTTTGGCCTCTTTCCCTAGGGACTAGTATTCTGACCTTGCTAAAGGACATGGGTAACAGTAACTTCGGATAATCTCTTAGTGGCTAGGAGGCACAAATACCAGTTACATAGATTATAATTATTTTTTCAACCATCTAGACCAGTGATGGGCAAACTACACCCCATGACCCCCTGAAATGTTCTATCCAGCCAGCAGGCCACATTATTCCTAATCTGATGAATCCAATGAATAGGATACAATACAATGAAACTTCGAAAGAGTTGCCTTAGAAACAGACTGACAGATGAGCATTTCCTTTCCTTTGGCCCCCTCTTTAAAAAGTTTGCCCATCACTGAATTCTAGACAACCATTATAACATGTTTTTGACTCCTCAGAAGTCTTTTTATGGGTGTTAACTATAGCAATATGCTTCAGTGTTTTTTAGTTTCAGGAAAGGTAGAAGAAGAAGCATTCTTTTAGTGTACTTTGCATTTTAAAAATTATTTTATTTTATTTTTTCCATGGTTATATGATTTTTGCTGTCTCCCTCCCCTCTTTCCTCCCTACTCCCAGAGTTGACAAGCAATTTCACTGGGTTATTCACATATTATCATTCAAATCCTATTTTGATATTATTCATTTCTATAATAGAGTAATCTTTTAAAACTGAATCCCCAAATCATATACCCTCATAAAAAAAAGTGATAAATCATGTTACCTTGCATTTTTTAAACTCTTGACTAAAGATTGGTTCTACGGCAGAAGAGTGGTAAAGGCTAGGTAACTGGGGTTAGGTGACTTGCCCAGGGTCACCCAGATAGGAAGTGTCTGAGGCCAGAGTTGAACACAGGAGCCCCTGTCTCTAGGACTAGCATTCTAACCATTGAGCAACCCAGCTGCCCCTCTGTACCTTACATTTTAACACATGCTATCTGACTCTATTCCTTTCCAAAGAATTAGGCAACTCAAATCAAAAGTTGAATCAAAGTTGATTGGCCACAGAATCAAAAGGTACCCTGACATCACCTCTGTCCTTAGTTGGCTATAGAAAGGCTTTCTCTCTCTTTTGACATTATTTGTCACTTTGGGTCTCTGATAACTTTCTCTTGGACTTCGAGGAAGGAAATGAAAGAGATTTATTTCCATTCCCTATCCTACTCTCCTACCCCACAACCAGGGCATTTTGACTATGAGAAAAATCCACACTCCCTCCACCCCTATCTCCACCACACACACCTCACTGTAAGTCCAAGGAAAAATCGACAGAGAGCCAAAGTGCCATTGAGAGAGACAAAGAGAGACAGCAAATCAGATAGAGAAAGAGGTGGAAGCTTTCTATCATTCTTATAGCCTACTTAGGGATAATTTCTTCTGATTCTGTGGCCAGTCACCTTCGATGTGAATCTGCTAGAGGACCCAAACAAGTAATCAGGAGAATTGAGTTGTATACATCCTTTAGCAGGATGGTCAGAGCACGTGTGTTCACAAAGAACGGGGCAGGAATATGTGCCTGGATTCATTGGAAATGCCTCGAAACATCTCGGCTACAAGAGGAATTCCAAAGGTGTCCAGCCTAAACTGAGCACTTGGAAGGACAACAATCCTAGATAAGTGTGTACAGGATGTAAAAGTCCTGAAAAGCAAAAATCCCCTTTCTCATTACTTTATAGCTATACCTGCTATACACTAATGTCAATATAAGTTGACTACATGTTCCTTCTATCAGGTATTTTTGTAGTTTGGGACTCACTTCTAACAGTGGAACAAAAGGCCTTTTTGTTCAACTCTCAATGGGGTTTCAAGTATCTGCAAGCTAGAGGAAGTGGTATCTACCTTTGATATTGGAGCCTCCCTTTGAAATCACACTTTATAGGGAAAAGACCACACACTGAGTTCAAACCTGTCTCAGACACTTGTGAGCTATATAATCAGGGCTAATCACTAAAACTTAAAAAAAATTTTTTTTAAATAAAAACCCTTACCTTCTGTCTTAGAATCAATACTGTGTATCAGTTCCAAGGCAGAAGAACAGTAAGGGCTAGGCAATGGGGGTTAGGTGACTTGCCCA
>NW_025364251.1:0-7262 GCF_016433145.1 Gracilinanus agilis | reverse complement strand
ACACACACATACATATATGTATATGGTTTATATAAACATATATGAACATTATATGTTATATTCATGAATTATATAAATTTATTCATAAATTTCATGAGTTCATAAATTATATAAAAGAAATAATGTTTTATATAAAAAACAGTTTGGTACCATTGAAAATGCTACATCATTTCACAGATGTTAACCAATGCCTTTATTCCTCCTGTTAAATTCTGGAATCAGGTCTTCATTTATATCCCAATCCAGCCCAACATAAAGAGAGATTTCAACAGAAATTTATGAAAAACACACACACATACACACACACACACACACACACACACTGAATTCCAGTGGTCAAAAATGAATTATTTTCCATTTCAAGAAGCTAGGTAGTGCATTTAGTAGAATACTGGAACTGGAGTTCAGCAAATCTTGAGATCTAATTTGACATCAAATAATTAATAGCCAGGTGACCCTAACCAGGTCTCTTAACCTCTCTCAGACTCATTCCTTATGTATAAAGTGGAGATGACAATAGCACCTACCTCCAAGTATTGTTGCGAAGGTAAAATGAGATCATATTTGTAAAGTTCATAAATTTATAAATTTGCAAACCTCAAAGTGATATGTAAATGTTACTTATTATTTTTTGTTATCATTATTATTGTGCTTATTGAGCAACTCAGTAACTTTTTTTTAAACCCTTACCTTCCGTCTTGGAATCAATACTGTGTATTCGTCAGAAGAGTGGTAAGGGCTAGGCAGTGGGGGTTAAATGACTTGCCCAGGGTCACACAGCTGGGAAGTGTCTGAGACCAGATTTGAACCTAGGACCTCCCATCTCTAGTCCTGGCTCTCAATCCACTGAGCCACCCAGCTGCCCCCTCAGTGACTTTTTTAGAGGGCACCAGTGACTACCTCTTTCTTTGTACAATATGATTCCCATCAGGCCCTTCTCATCATGTTTCTTAGTGTTATGCCAGAAAATTAAAGTCCTCAAAGTCCAATTATCAGGTTGCATTTACCAATCTCACCTCTTATTTACCTGTCACATTTTTAATTTTCCTTTTTATAAATCTTTTTTACATAATTAGAACCAAAAACAATTCAGATAAAAAGATGAGGAACAAGAATCATGGGAGAAAGACCCATATGCCTGAGAGCATAAATAGGGCATTGGATATGGGGATGGTCCCTGGGGAAAGAGTAAATGAGAGAAATAATATAAGAAGGACTTAAATTGGGAAACTCATTGCCCTTTTTTATATGAAGCACTTTCTTTGGAACTCAGTTATCTTTATATAGAAAGCAGGTTTCTCTTTCAAGCACATTTGGACACTTCATACATCGCAAGTCCCCTGAAAGCAAGCTCTTAGGCATGGTCAAGATTTCTGGGGTCTTAACAAAGCGTTTTGATTTTAGAGTAAGAGAATCTGATTTTAATTCCTCCCTCTGCTTCTAATTATCTGTGTGTGTGACTTTGGACAAGTCACCAGATCTCTTTGGCCTTGAGTTTCATAATCATTAAAATAAGGATGATACACTAAATACCCTATAAAGTCTTTCAAATTTTAGATACATGATCTATTTTATCTATTTTCTTTTTATGAATTTAATTTTTTCTTTTTATTTTCAGATTTATTTTCAGCCTCCACTACCCCAATCCTTTAATTATGTGGTCCACTAACTAGGCTTATAATTTTGTTAGTGATTAAAAAAAGATTTCAATTTGTAATAATTATTCTATGGGTCGGAGTTCAAAGAGAATAGCAAAATGGGAATGGGCTACTCAGGATACAAGTGTATAATATGAAATGACAAGATATCAGTGTTGGAGGAACCCTTTAAGACCACCCAGTCAAGCCCTTCATAATGACCATGTTACATTTTCTTTGCCAAGAAAAAAGTCCAAAATTAAGTCATGAAGAGTTGGACGTGATTGAAACCAACTAAGCAACATTTCATATAGCACATTATCGTGAAGTAGCTCCTATTAGTATCCCTGAGAAAGTATAAATGACTTGCCCTCAGTCACTCAGCTCTTAAGTGTCTGCAGTTGAACCCTCATCCAGGTCTGACTGACTCCCAGTTCAGTCTTCTTTCTGCTATCTCCATCTATCCATACTGGCTTGTAAATTCCAAAGTGTCATCTACAGCTTCCCAGATAGCTGGATATTCTTATAAAGCATATACTGTGTATTCTAAGTGATATAAAATATGCAAGCAGAGTCTTTATTCACTCTGAAAATACATTCCAACATCAGAATTTTAATGCTTTTGAAGAAAGGTTATTGCAAAACACCCAGAACCAAGATGAGATATAATGTCATCTTCCAAATGAGTTATGAAGTTCAAAACAGCTGAATTAAACAGTTTCTATTAGAAGGCAGTATGACACACAGCGCACAGAAAGTGTGTATGCTCATTCACTCCACTATTCACAGTGGACAGAACCCTGGATCACGAACGAGGCAGAAAGACCCAAGTTGAAATTCATCTTACTAGCCATATAAAGCTGGACCAGTCAGTTAATCTCTCTCTGACTCAGTTTCTTCATCTGTACAATGGCATCTAACTCCCAGGGTTTTTAAGATCAAATAATATATTTAGAAAGAACTTTGAAAATGCCAAAGCACTGTGTAAATGTTATTGTTATTTATGATTATTACTATTGTAACAACAAGAATGTTTTAGATATCTGTTGCAGGCAGAGAAACCATGCCAGGTAGCAGTGGAAAAGAGCAGAGCCAAAGTTTTAATAGATCTAAGTTCTTGCCCTCATAGAAAAGTTATCTTGTAATAAAGAGAATAAATGAACATAGAGGACTGTTTGTTCATTCTAAAATCAACCGGGAAATTGGCCAGTGCTTATGAAATGATTTCTATGTGCTCGGTACTGTTCTTAGAATTTAGGGTGAATGCAATAACAAACAACAAAATGAAACAGCCCCTGCCTTCAAGGAGCTTATATTCAATCAGAGTGGGTAGGGGAATGGCATGTACACAGAATTAATACAAAATATCCGCAAAGTCATTTCTTAGGAAAGAGAACCAGTGGTTGTGGGGTTGGGAAAGACTGAAATGGATATAAAAATAAGTTTGTTGTAGGAGATGACACCTAAATTGACATTTGAAGAAAATGAGGGATCCTAAGAGGTGAGAGTGAAGAAGGGGCATTTTTCTAGAATATGGAATAGTCTGTGCAAACAATATGAGATGGAATGCAGTGTATGGGGAACAGCAAATCACCAAGTTTGACTGGGTCAGAATGTGTGTGTGGGAAAGAGAGTAATAGCATTAAAAGAGAATTAGAAGAGAACATTAAGTCTGGAAAGACAGATTAGGGCCAGAATGATTTATTAAACTAGAGCAGTTTATATTTTCTTTTAGGGGGAAATGGAGGCATTGGAGCATCTCTAGTAAAACATAATGAGACCTAGTCTTTAGGAATACTAATCTGACAGCTCTGTAAAGGTTAGAGTGGGGAGATAAGAGAGAAGTCATAGTCTGATCAATTAGAAGCCTGTTGCAATAGTCTAGGCAAAAGGTGATGAGAACCTGGACCAGAGTAGATCCTCCATGAATTGAGAAAGGGGAATGGACGTGCGATATATTGTGAAGGTGGAATAAATAAAACGTGACAACTAATGGCTATGAGAGAGTGTGGAGAATGGAAGATACATTTTAAAAGCATTTACTAAGGAATGGCTTACCATAAATCAAGTATTGGGCTAAATGGTGGGGGACATGCATAGAAAAGCAAGATGGTACCTGCTCTCAAGGATATTACATTGTAGTTGGGAGAGACAACATAGAGAGGAGGGTTCTGATGCAGGTGAAATAGAAAAGCCCAGGTGTCCTTAAGGCATAGTAACAGGGCAGGTTGTAAGATATGGTGGTCCTGCTTCCCAGTGGAAGGCACAGAGCTGATTATTAATCCCTGGTCATCAAAGTGCCATAAGCAGTTGTGTCTCTCCCACGGCGAGGGACAGAAATCACCAGACCTGTGACCGTGAGAAAGGAGAGAGCTTGTTGGGATTTTGATGGGTGAGGGGTAAGCTTAGGAAGGGATGTTTCTTACGTCCTAACCCTGGGTAAATGGAAGAATGGCATTTTCCTTTATAGAAATAGAATTAGGAGAGTCAGATGTGGGGTAGGGCAATTGTTATGGTTATTATTTTTACTACCTCATCCCACACCTAACTCTTTTCCTAATTTTCCTATTTATTCATATTAATATTCTTAATATTCCTATTATTGTTGTTAATAATAATAATAACTTTATGCAGTACTTATTGTATGCTAAGTATTCTACTGTATTTTACCATTATTTCAGTTAATCCTCACAACCCTCAGAGGCAAATGTTATTATTAGCCCCATTAAATAGATGAGGAAACTGAGGTAAACAGAGGTTAAGTGATTTGCCCAGGGTTCACACAGCCAGCAAAAGTCCGAGACCAGATTTGAACTCAGCCATTCCTGACTCAAGGCCCCAAACTTTTATCTGTTTGCCAACTAGCTAACAACGGGTTCTTTTATGGACAGCTGGGTTTGAGATGCTTATGTGATAGTCAATCAAAAATGTCCAATAAAAAGTTAATGACTTGGAACTCAGGTTCAGGAGATCAGTAGAGAGAATAGGTTATAGACATAGACCTGGGAATCATGAAAATAAGCTATAACATATAATATTTAATGACAGTTTAATTTAATAACAACATTTAATAATAATATTTAAATCAGAGCCAAAGACGTGACATCAAAGGAAAATGTTATGATTGGAAGGTCATGGATGATGTGCTGTTTAAGTTGAAATTTAACAAAATTCAATAAATGAAGAAGAGAAAGAAGAACATCCAGTAATAGTGTAAATAAACAAAGGCAAAAGAACACAGGATTATCAGCAGAATTACCTAGTTTGACTAACATGAGGAGTTCATTGATGAGAGGCATAGGAGAAGGCTAGAAGAGTAACAGATTATAGACAACTTCAAAAACCAGACTAAAGAGTGAGAAATTTATTCCATAGGCAATAAGGAATTACTAAAGGCTTTTGAATATAGGAATAACTTTCAAAAAATTAACCTTTACCTTCTGTCTTAGAATCAATGCAGTGTATTGGTTCCAAGGCAGAAGAGTGGTATATAGACTTGGCAACAGAAGTTGTGACTTGACCAGGGTCATGCATCTAAGAAGTGTCTAGGGTCAGATTCTAATCCAGGATCTCCTGTCTCTAGGTCTGATGTTCAATCTGCCGAACCACCTAGTTGCCCCAGGAATAACATTTAAATGCCATACTATCAATAAGGATATTTTTAAAGTTGATTTTATTTGAGCCAAATTATAGAAGTATCACTCTTCTAAAAATAGAAGTGAGATTCTTGCCTTACCTTTCCAAAAATTTCATTCTTTAGAACTTAAAGGGAAGAAATCTTCAGAACACAGTAGACAATTACTACTCAGAATTTGTCTAGTCATTAAACGGGAACTGGTTGGTGCTGTGTTTGTGATAGCTCCTCGTAAAGGATATGACTATGCTATCCTAATGTATATGACTGCCAAAGAAGGGAATGTGAGGTCATAATGTAGCTTGTGCCCTAGATTTTAGGAAAATGGGGAAATCAGGTTTCACAAAACCCAGAGGGACAGATTTTTCTGACCTGAAACCTCATTTAGAGGAAGATCCTGCCATTTGGAATCTGTACTGGAGCCAATGATCAGAGGGCGGGGGGGAAGAAAAAGTGGAAAAAAATAGTCAGTTAATAAGAATTTATTAGACTCTACTCAAGTATGTTCAAGGGTACTTAATTTTCCTTTACAAATTTCTCCTCCCCCATCATTTAATATGTGGATCCAATAGAAAGGGAAGATTGTTAGAGAGAGATTTCAGGCTCCATCTCATCTTCCTAAAGTGTAGAAATGCCAGTGTTTCCTTATCAGGCAATTTGAATTGTCCCCAAAACCAGCAAGATGGGAGACAGATGTGTTGGCTCTTCAGACAGTGCATCCCAGATTTCAACAATCCAGATTCAGCGCAAGGCTGTGATCCACTTAAGTTACTTACTGTGAATTGTTTTATTTCCTCACTGTAAGGATGCCTCCCATCCAGAGAGAGCATCTCAAGCTACAGTCCATTTGAAGACTTGCTTTGTAATTTTTCATAAGTTGGTGCCAGTGACCATACTCATCACTTCCTGTCCAAATGCACAAAAGTCACAGCTTTGACCTTTTCTCTTTGCCAGGAAATTAGACGTGCAGAAGAAAAAGAGGGAGTACAGGCCATGTCTCCATGGACATATCCTGGGTGGCAATAGGATCCTATTTTTTTGTTGTTGTTGTCGTTAATGTTGTTGTGTTTTTCCCCCCTGGGGCCAAGATTTAAAAACTATTTCAAGTTGTGGTCACTGGAGAGAATAGGCTGTGAGAAAAATGACTCAACAAAAACATCCAAGAATTCCAATTCAGTTCTGGGTCCAAAGATGCTCTAACTCTGAATTTGTGAAGAAATTTTGATCCCTTATAGTTTGGCACTTCTAGGAAAGATTTTTCTCAAATGTCTCCATCAACAGACCTCCTGGTAAGATATTCATGGGTTTTCCCAGGCTACATTTATTTCTGAGATTTTGGAATTATCACCCACAAAAGCCTTAGAAGAGGGGTACTCATCCTGTCAGATGTGGTTTGAAGGCCAACTAGTCCTTCCCTTATAGCTGGTCATGGGCCAGGGCCCTTGGGAAAGGCTGAAAAGACTTCTCTGGATAGTGACAATCCAATGGTGTCCTAAACAGAGAAAGCTTTTTTGCAGACTTGTAACTACTTCAACTCCACTGATTTTAACAACAATCTGAACCAGCACTCACTCTGGTGAATGGTGTGTCTTTGTTTCCTTTTAAGTTTGTCCTCTGGTTGTATTGCAAGCTAGACATAGAGATAGTACATGTAAATTGTCCCAGAGGGGACGCACATTTCCTCTTCAAGGATCCCAGAAGTTCATTTCTTATTTTAAAAAATCCACTTTAGGGGAGGAGATGTCTTTGATTTTTTTCTGCTTTATAAATGGTAGGGAATTAGGGAAGGATATATTTGGAAATGAAGGTGATATAAACATATAAGTTAACAATCTTTAATGATTTTTTATTAAGACTTCTAGACTAGAGGATTCAGATCTAGATTCTCAACCCCTCTTTCCTCAAAAATATATTGCCTCAGAGTTATTTTGTATATATTTTGTATACACACACACACACACACACACACACACACACACACACACATATAT
>NW_025364250.1:0-3123 GCF_016433145.1 Gracilinanus agilis | reverse complement strand
TTAAGAAGATCATCCACCATGATCAGGTGGGATTTATACAAGGAATGTAAGGTTGGTTCAACATTAGGAAAACCATCCACATAATTTACCATATCAACAGTCTAAGAAACAAAAATCACATGATCATCTCAATAGATGCTGAAAAAGCCTTTGACAAAATACAGCATCCATTCCTATTGAAAACACTGAAAAGTATAGGAATAGAAGGACCTTTCCTAAAAATAATAAACAGTATATACCTAAAACCATCAACAAACATCATATGCAATGGGGATAAATTAGAAGCCTTCCCAGTAAGATCAGGAGTAAAACAAGGATGCCTATTATCACCTCTATTATTCAACATAGTACTAGAAACATTAGCAGTTGCAATTAGAGAAGAAAAAGAAATTGAAGGTATCAAAATAGGCAAGGAGGAGACTAAGCTATCACTCTTTGCAAATGATACGATGGTATACTTAAAAAATCCTAGAGAATCAACTAAGAAGCTTGTAAAAATAATCAACTACTTTAGCAAAGTTGCAGGATACAAAATAAATGCACATAAATCATCAGCATTTCTATACATTTCCAACACACTAGAGCAGCAAGAAGTAGAAAGAGAAACACCATTTAAAATCACCCTAGACAATATAAAATACTTAGTAATCTATCTACCAAAACAAACACAGCAATTATATGAAAACAACTACAAAACACTTTCCAAACAAATAAAACTGGAGTTAAACAATTGGAAAGCCATTGATTGCTCATGGGTAGGTCGAGCTAACATAATAAAAATGACAATTCT
Source organism: Gracilinanus agilis (assembly GCF_016433145.1). Lineage (NCBI taxonomy): Eukaryota > Metazoa > Chordata > Mammalia > Didelphimorphia > Didelphidae > Gracilinanus > Gracilinanus agilis. The sequence continues at coordinate 2,333 of NW_025364250.1, read as the reverse complement.
ACCCAAATTAATTTACCTATTTAGTGCCATACCTATCAAGCTATCAAAAAAACTTCTTTAGAAAAAACTATAACAAATTTCATTTGGAATAACAAAAGATCAAGAATATCAAGGGAAATAATGAAAAAAAAAATGTGATGGAAGGGGGCCTAGCAGTACCAGATATTAAACTATACTATAAAGCAGCAGTCATCAAAACAATATGGTACTGGCTAAGAGATAGAGAGGAGGATCAGTGGAATAGACTTGGGGTAAGTGACATCAGCAAGACAGTGTATGATAAACCCAAAGAGCCCAACTTTGGGGACATGAATCCACTATTTGACAAAAACTGCTGGGAATTTTGGAAAACAATATGGGAGTGATTAGGTCTAGATCAACATCTCACACCCTACACCAAGATAAATTCAGAATGGGTGAACGACTTGAATATAAAGAGGGAAACTATAAATAAGTTAAGTGAACACAGAATAGTATACTTGTCAGATCTGTAGGAAAGGAAAGACTTTAAAACCAAGCAAGAGTTAGAGAAAATTACAAAATTTAAATTAAATGGTTTTGATTATATTAAGCTAAAAAGCTTTTGTACAAACAAAAACAATGTAGTCAAAATCAGAAGGGAAACAACAAATTGGGAAAAAATCTTTATAACGAAAAACTCGGACGGGGTCTAATTACTCAAATATACAAGGAGTTATAGCAATTATATAAAAAATCAAGTCATTCCCCAATTGATAAATGGGCAAGAGACATGAATAGGCAATTTTCACGTAAAGAAATCAGAAGTATCAATAAGCACGTGAGAAAGTGTTCCAAATCTCTAATAATTAGAGAAATGCAAATCAAAACAACTCTGCGGTATCACCTCACACCTAGCAGATTGGCTAAAATGAAAGAAGGGGAGAGTAATGAATGTTGGAGGGGATGTGGCAAAATTGGGACATTAATGCATTGCTGGTGGAGTTGTGAACTGATCCAGCCATTCTGGCTGGCAATTTGGAATCATGCTCAAAAGGGCTATAAAAGAATGCCTGCCCTTTGATCCAGCCATACCATTGTTGGGTTTGTACCCCAAAGAGATCATAGATAAACAGACCTGTATGAAAATATTTATAGTGGTGCTTTTTGTGGTGGCAACAAACTGGAAAAGGAGGGTATGTCCTTCAATTGGGGAATGGCTGAACAAACTGTGGTATATGCGGGTGATGGAATACTATTGTGCTAAAAGGAATAATAAACTGGAGGAGTTCCAGGCAAACTGGAGAGACCTCCAGGAACTGATGCTGAGCGAAAGGAGCAGAGCCAGAAGAACATTGTACACAGAGACTGATATACTGTGGTAAAATCGAATGTAATGGGCTTCTGTACCAGTAACAGTGCAATGACCCAGGACAGCTCTGAGGGATTTATGGTAAAGAACCCTACCCACATTCAGAGGAAGGACTGCAGGAGAGGAAACATATAAGAAAAGGAACTGCTTGAACGCATGGATCGGGGTGGACATGATTGGGGATGTGGACTCGAAACTACCACAGCAGTGCAACCACCAACAATTTGGAAATAGGTCTTGATCACAAGGACACATGAAAAAACCAGTGGAAATGTGCATCGGCCATGGGTGGGGGGAGTGCGGGGGGTGAAGGGGAAAGTAGGAGCATGAATCATATAACCATGTTAAAAATGATTATTAATAAATGTTTAAATTTAAAAGAAAAAAAAGAATGGGAAGGTAATTACATCCTGATAAAAGGCAGTATAGACAATGAGGAAATATCAGTGCTCAATATGTATGCACCAAATGTCATAACATCCAAATTCGTAAAGGAGAAACTGCCAGAGTGAGCAGGAGGAGAGAAGGAAATAGATAGTAAAATAAATAGTAAAATAGATAGTAAAACCATACTAGTGGGAGATCTAAATATACCTCTTTCAGATCTATATAAATCAAACTAAAAAAATAAATAAGAAAGAGGTAAGAGAGGTGAATGAAGTCCTGGAAAAATTAGATTTAATAGATATGTGGAGAAAAATAAATAGGGACAAAAAGGAAAACACCTTCTCAGCTGCACATGTTACTTTCACAAAGATTGACCATGTAATAGGGCATAGAAACATTGCAAACAAATGCAAAAGAGCAGACATAATAAATGTAACCTTCTCAGATCATAATGCATTAAAAATAAGGGCACCTGGACAGGCAAATCAAAAACTAATTGGAAATTAAATAATTTGGTTCTCCAAAACCATTTAGTCAAAGAAGAAATCATACAAACAATCAGTAATTTCATTGAAGAGAATGACAATGATGAGACATACTACCAAACTCTGTGGGA
>NW_025364249.1:0-9129 GCF_016433145.1 Gracilinanus agilis | reverse complement strand
AGAAGAAGAAGAAGAAGAAGAAGAAGAAGAAGAAGAAGAAGAAGAAGAAGAAGAAGAAGAAGAAGAAGAAGAAGAAGAAGAAGAAAGTTTCATATCAATGGAAAAGAAAACATCTACTTTTTATAGTGTGCATTCTACAAATATTTACTGGGTATTTTTTATGTCTAAGACCCTAAATAAGAGAAAAAGAAAACCAAGTCTTTATTTTCATGGATTTGACAATCAAGAAAGGGAAATGACATATACATAAAAATATCCATAATGCAAAATAGAATAAATGATCCCCAGTAGCCATATATGATGAGTTGGCCTCATAATTTTAAAAACAAACAAACATTATTTTCTAAGTTATAAACCTATCATCAGTCAACTATGTATTCATAATTAGTATTCATACAACTACATTGGTTGTTGATTCAAACAGTCCCTTTTACTATATATCCTTTTGTGATCAATGACATAGCTATTGATAAGGAATAGTTTTGTTATAGTTACTATACAGTTCTGGTTCATGGATGATTTTTTTCCTCTCCACAAATGTTTTTAATGGAGAAAGGAGGAAGGAAGAAGAATGTATTTTTAAATGGATTATGGTCAAACATTCACCACATTATCATTCATTCTCTAATTCCTTTCCAATATTTTTCAATAACTAACACCTACAAATATGCAAGGATAGGAGATGCTTGAGAATAAATCAACTTCTTTACCCCATTTCAATGTACCATTAATCCAGCCATCTTTCTAGCAGTATTTTCCACCTATAACTACATTCACATTATTACATGAATATAAACTACTCATTTTTTCCTTTCTTCTCTCAAAGAAAGAGCTTCCTTAATATGTCCCAAGATTACAAAAAAAAAATTGTCAGTATAGAGTAAGGAAACCCTGTCTATATCCATATAGCAAAGACTTCTTACCAAAATGTTTTGTCTCTACACACTGGTTAAGAAACTCTTTTCAATTTCACTCACTAACTGACCAAATAACTATAACTAAAAGCTACCTCAAAGGTATAAATTCAGTATTAAACTGAAATATTCAAAGTTCAAAATTCACTATGATTACCCCTCAAGGAATAATAAAATAGCCACTCTCTAGTGTAAGTCAATTTAGCAGGGAAAAGTAGTTTATATAACCATACCTTTACACACTGTTTTCTCTTTTTTAGTTCTAGCATAGCCACAGCCATCTTTCTAAGATCCAGGTTCATAATCTCAGTGTCATCCTTAATATTTGAGCATTATACTCCACCCCTCCCCAATAATATATAATCAGCTGTCAATTGCCCAGATTCTCTCTCTTTTGTCTTCTTCTCTTTAATCACATGGGGCAATGAGGTGGGTCAGTGCATAGATAGAGCACTAGATTTGGAGTCATGAACACATCTCCCTCAAGTTCAAAACTGGTCTCAGACACTAACCCTAGAGAAGTCATTCAATCTTTTTTGCCTCAGTTTCCTCATCTGTAAAATAAGTTGGAGAAGAAAATGGCAAACCACTCCCATATCTCTGCCAAGAAAACCCCAAATGGGGTACTGAAGAGTCAGAAATGGCTTAAGATGACTTGAATGACTAAAAATGACAACACATACATATTTTAATCAAATGGCCACAAACCTAGCTTAGGACTTCATTTTCTCCTGAATTGTTTCACTATATTTTTTTAAATTTTCATTTCATTTTTCCCCAATTACATGTAAAAAGTTTTCAACATTTTTCAAAGTTATTGAGATGGTAAGCAATCTCATATAGATTTTACATATGCAATCATGTAAATCATTTTTCCATATTAATCCTTTTTTGGAAGGAAGCTCAAATAGGAAAAAAATTGAGAAAGTGAAAAAGCTTGCTTTGGTCTGGATTCAGACTCAGTTCTTTTTCTCTCAAAGTTACACTAGATTTCTATTTGGTCTTCCTGACTCCAATTTCTCCCCTTTTCTAGTCTATCTTAAACATAGCTACCCAAGTGATACCCCAGAAACAAAAATGTGACTATGTTACTTCCTTACTCAAGAATTTCTAGTGGCCCCCTACTGCCTCTAATAAAAATTGCTTTGTTTTCAATTTAAAAAACATCATAATCTGGCTCCAAATTACTTTTCTATACTAATCTCATATTATTTCCTATACTACATTCTACATTCCAGGCAAACTATTTCCTTTGCTCTTCCTTATATAAACACTCCATCTCCCACCTCTCTGCTTTTACTGATACTATTTGTTCCTTATACCCAGAATGCACTTCTTCCTTACCTCTACCTCTTAGAATTCCTAATTCCCTTCAAGGCTCTCTTTAATGGTTACTTCCTAAACTGGTGGCTCTTGATCCCCCAAATCATTAGTGTTCACACATACATACACATGTACATGTGTGCAAGTGTCCAAAATTACTACTTACTTTGGAATGAATCACGTTTACATTTTTTTTACTACCAATAGAATGTAAAATTCTTGAGGGCAGAGACTGTTTTATTTCTAGCTTTGTATCCATAATAGATGGAGAAGCTAGGTGGCGCAATGGATAGAGAGCTAGACCTGGAGTGAGGAAGACTCATTTTCCTGAATTCAGATCTTGCCTCAGATAATTAGTAACTGTGTGAAAAGCAAATCACTTAACTCTATTTGCCTCAGTTTCCTCATCTCTACAATGAGCTAGAGAAGGAAATAGCAAACCATTCCAGGATCTTTATCAAGAAAACTCAAAATGGAGTCAAGAGTCTGGTATGACTTAACAACAACATTCCTAACTGAATACCTAATACGTAGAAGGCACTTAAAACTTTCAAAAAAAATGAATGAATGAATTGTTGTATGGGTTATACTAAGAACTAACCATATACATATTAGGGTGGAGTGTAAATGATTTGGATCCTGTTGATGATTTTATCGTCATGGCTACTACCTTCCTTTGATACAGAATAAAATTACTCCCTGTCTTCTGTTTTAGCATCATTTAACAGACAGAAGCTCATTCCTCAGTCCCATGCTGGAAGTCTTTCTATATTATTAGGAATTGTGCTCTAATGGAAAAGCCTTGAGGGACCAAGAGACACATCCATGTCTTGATAAGGCATCCTATTAAGGTTCTGGTTACTAATATTTACTCCATTTAAAGACTCCAGCTAATATGGCATTCTAATTTTCCTCCCTAGTCAATCTTTGATATTGCTCACCCCCTAACTTCTAGTAAAACATTTTCTTCTTTATTTCTTGATTGTAGCTTAGAACTTTCTTTCCTTTCACCATATCAAAGAAATGCTTAATTCTGCCCACCTCCAGATTTTCTACACTTTCTAGAAACTTTCTAGAAACCCCTATTGGGTCTTCTTCCCATTTAAGTTTCATTTCATATCACTAGCATAAGTGCTTCAGGAAGGGAACTCAGAGGCCCTTTAGTCCAACCCCTACATTTCTCAGATGAGGAAACTGAGACCAATGGATATTAAATGACTTGCTCAGAGTGATAAAGATAATAAATATTAGAGACAGGATTTGAACTTGGGATCTCTGCTTCCAGGATGAATGCTTGAACATCTGGATAATGCTATCTCCTAAAGATTTTATTCATTTATTTTTTTGCCACTGTCAAATCAAATTTAGAATCAAGAATTACAAACCAATGAAGAAAAGTACAACAGTTTCTCACTGTGAAGAATCTATCTATAATTTAAAAAAAAAACTTCAATGTTTTGAATTGTGTAGACAGTTCTTCCCTGTTTGTAATAGGTTCAGCCTAAACAAAGATTCACAATTCCTCTGTAGAGGCAAAATACCCAAATTAGGCTTTCTACCCTTCCCCCAACTCTTTCATTCTCTTTGCCTGTAACTGGTTAGCTCAGTCTGTTAGAGTACTCTGCTAATGAGGTCAAAGTCCTTGGACTTCTCTGGTCTTGGCAGCCTAGTGAATGCCTGCACTGGTCACAAGGGGAATCCTCCAGAAGTGAGCTGTCCTTTTCCCTGAAGGACAACAGATAATATAGGTGAAACTGACTGCTCAAGGAATGTAAAGTAAGGGTATGACAATGAACAAACAAGTCACTTGGGCTCCCCGGGGGTCTCAGTTTCCTCATCTGTAAAATGTATGTGTGAGGGTGGGAGGCAGAATTTAGACTGATGATTTCTGAAGTCTCTTCAAGTTTGAGCTGTGTGATCTAGTGATCTATGATTCTGGGAGGTAACAGGAAGCATCAGTCACTAACCAAAGTGATCCTGCTAGTCCCTCTTTTAGAATCCAGAGGAATAAAAGCATTCACCTGGAGAAAAAACATATATGTACATAAAATACAAGTCGTAATCATGTCCATAATTTATAGAATACAAATATATAAAATACAAAATGTAATCTTATCTCCGTGCGAAGAAGAATGTACAGATCCTCTTCACCTTTTCTACTGAGAATGCTTACCCCTTTGTATCATCTCTGATTTTTTTTTTCCTTGACTGGCATAGCCTACCTTTCTTCAAGGCCAATTCTTAGTGAACATCCTTACCCTGGGATCTCATGACTGTTCTGTTTCACAGAGTGGAAAACGAGCTCCAGATATAAGCCAGCTCTTGCTTCTAAATAAGCCCAAATATATGCTTTAGCAGTTAGGTCTCACCTCCTACAGCATAGATACTTTGAAAAAGGTTTCCAAAGTTGTGACTTTCCTCTGGTTATGCTGGGTCAACCCACACCTTTAGGACTTCATTGGGAAGAGACCACAAATATTTCCAAAAAGGCTATATCAGAGTTTCAGAAACAGTAAAGGGGTCACACTACAGCCTGAGTCCTAACAGGCAGGGCACAAAGAGACTCACTATAAAGTATTAAAGATGAAGAGAAAAGAGAAATGGCAGTTTATATTTATAAGTACTTTAAGGTTTCCAAGGTGCTTTACATCTATTATAAATGAAAGCAACTTTCTTTTGCCAATGTGATTTTATGTCTGCAGCTTAATTACTTTTCTTACACTAAACAACAAACAGTTGGCTTGATGGAGATAAATAAGTAAAGTAAAATCAAATAAATGTGCAGGTAAATGCATGTTTTAAATGGGATATCTCAACTAAATGAAAGCAAATGAAGGGTGACTAAGAAATACATTTGGCCCTGCCAAAGCAATGACACTGCATGTGTGAACTGATTTTACTACCCCAGTGACTACTGAGATAGTGTTACACTCCTTTGATCTGGAGAGGAAATGATTTACACTATAAGTACAGCTGAATTTTTTCCAATTCCTATTGCATCAGTTCCAGGGGGTCCCTTCCATAACCTCAAAGGCTCTGAACTTTGTAATTAGCACCACCAAAGCTACTGGAAATGATGTTTTGGAGAAAATATAGGCTGAGTTAGTTACTCTCTGCTCAGCATTTCTTTATTGTTAGGAGAAGCATTTGAAAAGCCATGTGACTAGCATAGATCTTTATTTTTAAGGCTCTTCAGAAAAGCCAGGAAAGTTAGAATGAAATAGCAATGTACATATATTTGAGAAAGTGGGATTTGGTGACGACTTCTTCCACTTGCTGTGCCAGGGTGCAGTAGAACTCCAGTCCTGTCTAAGTAACTGTCTGTGACTGGATCCAGCAGGCCCCAGGTGTTTCCTCAGCTTGCTATTCTTGAAGCTGCTTAGATCCAAGTATTTTCTCACTCCCTTTGGATCTAGAAAGGAACCAGGTGCTTTTGAACAAAACATCTGTAGATTTAGAGCAAGCCAGATGTTTCCTTACAGGTTGAGCAAGGATGGAGCATTATGTGCCCAAGATGAATCAGGACTTTGGAAAACCGGGTATATGCCTCCCTCTACTTAATTTGATGGATTAATTGATTAACAGACTGACTGAGAGAAGAACCTTTGGGAAGTTAAGTCTACATTGGGCAATGAAACAGCTAAGTTCAATGTTAATCTCCATAGACAGCACTTATTCAGGCGTTAGCAGTTCTTCTGTGAGTGCAGCTCAAAACACTAAAGGAGTGAAATTCCAGCCTGCCCTTTCCAGAGGAGAAGAAAGATCCCAGAGTCCCAAACAAGCTGTATAAATGAACAACCCTTATTCAAATTATAAGCACCTCCTTGGCAAAAACTGGATGGTTTCCTTTTCCTTCCTTCCTCCCTTCCTTCTTCCCTTCAAGAAAAAAAATAACAAACCAAAACAAAAAATCCCTCACACTTTCCTTCCCAAATTCTGCACTTCCTCTGTTCCTCCGCAGGACCTGCTCCACTGGGGGACTTTTCTGGCGGCCAGCTGCTGCGGCGGCGGCGGCCGCTGCCTCTTTGCTGCAGTCTGGTCAGTGCAAGTAGGACAGTGCCGTGCACAGGCGAGCTGGGGCACAAAGAGCGTGACCTCCCAGCGCCGCCTCCTCCTCTGCCCTCGGTTACGGATGCGAGCCAAACTAGCGGGATAGAAACTCCCTCCCCCTTCCCTCCCTTCTTCCCCGCCACCCTGGCAGGGGCTGCTGCTGCGGCGGCGGTGGCGGCGGCAGCGTTGCTCCCAAGCAGCAGCCTCAACCGGCCAGCCAGCCAGCCAGCCTACTCCAAACCCCACGTTTTTTGTGTCCAGTGCCAAACGCAACCGACCTCCTCCAATCTTGTCGATCAGTCACAAGTGGCTTTGTGAGATAGCGGCCCTAGGTTCCTTTTCCCTGGAAATGGCATAAACGGCTTATGGATGTGCAACCCGGAGACTTTCTAAGAAACCCTGTGTTCTCTAGGTCTTTTTTATCAAGGCAACAGCACCCTTTCACCCTTCATACTGGCGCCCAACACCTCCCGTAGTCTCAGAGGCCAAGCCATTGGAACTCGCTAGCGATTCGGGTGGGCAGGGTGGGAGAGAAGTCCCAGAAAGAGAGGCCGGCGGGGGTTGGGGGGGGGGGTCCTATTCCACTTGGAATCTTCTCCCACCTCCACCCCGTTTAGCACCAGGAGAACGCGTACGTGTCTGGGAAGACGTGTTACATTTCTGGGACCAATTTCCCCCAGCTCCTCCCAATTTCATTCGGTTTCTTGTTTTTGTTTGTGTTTGGTTTGGATGAAGAGGTGAGGAGCAAAATGGGAAAGCTCAGGAGACGGATAGAGATCAATTATCCTTGGGTTACCTGGGGCGGGGATGGGGGCTGGGAAAAGGGGGCATACGTAAATTTCACGTAATGCAGGACTTTAGCTAAGATTCCTCGTTCGGCTTCTAATCATTCATCCCCACAGAATCACCTCATTTTATCTATATTTTTAAATGACAGAACAGCTTTCGGAAGGTGGAAAGCGGAAGAAAAAGGAGTGTAATCCATGCCTGTGAATAGTATAACTATCATTTGGAAAAGAAAAAAAGAGCACTCAATGAATATGACTGAGATTGAGTAATATCTTTTTACCTGCTGCACTCTGGACTCAGTCAGCCTTCCCTACCCGGCACCCGTTTCTTAATCTTAGATTCTAGCCCCACACACAGAACGCAAAACCTTCCCAGAGAAGAGCCCGTTGGCGATCTTAAGAAGTTTCCAGCCGCCCTCCGCCTCCAGCCCCCTCCCAACCCCCCATTACCACCACCACCACCCACACACACACATCTAGACTCTCTGGTTCACTTCCACCCTCCAGAGGGGAGGGAAGAAGGAGAGAGAACTCTCCTTCCCAAATATGCAACAGGGCTTCAACCAAGGGAAAGCCCTCTCCCAGCACACACCCCTCCAGATCCCTAATCCTCCTCCCCTCTCCACTCCAATAGCCCTTCTCTTCTGCGCTCCGCTGTGCTCAGTCTCGGGACTCGGAAACTTCTTCCTCATCTCAAGTCGGTGCTATCCAGTTTGTTCTCTTTTCTGTCTGACCCCTCTGACCCGCCAGCAAAGGACTTATTTCTAGACATCCCCCTCCAACAATTTACACACACAAGAGGTGGAATGTGCTGAGGACCAGAGTTGAAGGAAAGCACCACCCCCTCCCGCCTGCCCCAAACCACTTGCAAACTACGTCTAGAATTTTGTGTAGTGTGTGGCACGCATACGGGTTGTGTGCGTGTCCCAGGATCCCACGATGTGGGGGCGGGGGTAGGGGTACACGGTCGGGGAAGTCAAGCAGCAGCACATCTGGAGGTAGGGGAAGTGGAAGGCTAGGGGGCGGGGAAGTAAGCCGCTAGCTCCGCTTCGTTCATCGGGGTCCGCCGCCAGAGTTATCTCCACTGCTGAGGCTCCAGTGGGAGGCGGGATGGGAAAGTTTCAAAGAGTCCGGGGTGGGGAGTGGGGGAAAGGGAGAAATAGCAAAGAGGTGAGAGTAGGGGGTTGCCGGTTACCTGTCCAATATTGATGAATCCGTACTTGCTAGCTATTCTGTTGGCTTCCTGGAATCCCCCAGCAATCTTCACAGCCCAGTGGTTGGTGTACACGCGAGTCCTACACACCGGCAGCAGGCAGCCCAAAAGGAGGGCCAACACACAGAGCAGGTCCAATCGCCCCAGGCAGCACCGACTCCTCCAGCCCATCGCTCTTTCTCCTCGACAAGCCACCCCAACCAACTCAACTTCTTCCCTTTCAGAGCTCCTTTTCCCCTGGGCTCCAGCGGCTCCTTAAGTTCACCACTTCCAGTCAGACAATCCCCAGCCGCAGCGAGAAACCCTTCCAAATTTAGGTGGAAGAAACTAGAAATAGCTTGGAATATTGCATTGGACCTTGCGCTGGCTTTTAGACCATTTCTTATTGTTAAGGTGAACTGCCCTATCCTCTCTCCTTCAGGAGATGAAGTGAGTGGATAGGGGCTGCTCTCCCAGTTGTGAAGCTTTTAGGTTTGTTTGGTTTTCTCTTTACAGATGAGTGTTTTGAGTTTGTCTTTCTTCTTCACCGCAGTTCTTTTACCTCCTCCTCACTCCTACCTTCCCCCCCACTTGATATGTTGTCTTCTCTTTCCTCTTTTTCTTCTCCCTCCTTTTCCCCCTAAGGCCCAGAGAGCAGCAGCAGCAGCAAGCAGCAGCAGCAAGCAGCAGCAGCAGCAGCAACAGCAGCAGCAGCAGCAGCAGCAACAGCAACAGCAGCAGCAGGCAGTGTGAGTGTTGGCAGCTGAGCGCCTCTTCGGCTCCGTCAGACTCAGAAACCTCCCTCCCCCCCTCCCTCTCTCCCTCTCTCTCTCTCTCTCTCTCTCTCTCTCTCTCTCTCTCT
>NW_025364248.1:0-6413 GCF_016433145.1 Gracilinanus agilis | reverse complement strand
ATATTTGATATATATACATATGTATGTATATATATACATATATATATACCTATATATACACCCAGTGAAATTGCTTGTCATCTCCAGGAGAGGAGAGGGAAGAGAGAAGAGAAACAACAAGAATCATGTAACCGTGGAAAAATGACTTTGTCAAATACTTTTTTCTGCATCTGTTAATATAATCATATGATTTTTTTTTATTATTGATATATGGATAAATAAGAAAGAGGAACACCCTGGGAGAAGAGGAAAGAGAGAAGAAGAATGGGGGAAATTATTTCACTTATAAGATGCAGGGAAGATCTTTTATAGTATGGGGGAAATGGTAGAAGGGGCAGGCAACTTTTGAACCTCATTCATATCTAAGTTGGTCCAAAATGGGGAAAATACCCACAGGCATATATATATGCACATATAGAAATATAATCAATTACATGTATATATTATTATACTTATATATCATATATTACATATATTCATTTGGTAATAGAAGTCTGTCATATCCAACAGGGAAGAAGCAGGGGAAGGGGACAAGAAGGGGTCAAAAAAGGGAAGGCAGTGGTTAGAAGCAAAATAGTCTTGAGAAAAGGGACAAGGTAAAATGAGCAAGAAAAGTATAAACAGAAACAGGATGGAGGGAAATGCACAATTAATTATCATGCCTATGTATGTGAATGGCATGAACTTACCCATAAAAGAAAAGAGGATAGCTGAATGGATTAGAAACCAGAATCCAACAATATATTGTTTATAATGTATACACTTAAAATAAAGAGACACTCACACAGTTAAAATATGGGGTTGGAGCAGAATCTATTATGCATCAGCTGAAATAAAAAAGACAGGGGATAGCAATCATTCTCAGACAAAGCAAAAGCAAAAAACAAACTTAATAAAAGGGGTAAGCAAGGAAACTACATCTTGCTCAAAGGAAGGTAGACAATGAAGTATTATCAATACCAAACACATTTGCACCTTGGCATAGCATTCAAATACTTAAAGGAAAAGTTAAAATGTATTATGGGAGAAAATAGTAAAGCTATACCAGTAAGGGGCCATACCCTATCCAAACTAGATAAATCTAGCCAAAAAATAAATAAGAAAAAATTCAAGGAAAAGTATAGAATCTTAGAAAAGTTAGATATGAAAGACCTCTGGAGAATACTGAATAGGAATAGAAAGGACTATACCTTCTCTCAATTGTATGTAGCACTTTCAGAAAAATTGATCATGTATTAAAGCATTAAAACCTTAAAAATAAATGCAGAAAAGCAGAAATACTGTTTACATTTTTAGACCTTATAATAAAGTTTTATTTAATAAAGGTCTGTGGAAATATAAATTCAAACTTCATTGAAAACTAAACAATCTAAGCCTAAATAATGAATTGGTCAAAGGAAAATCAAGGAAACAATCAATAATTTAAAGAAAGGGAAAAAATTGAGACATTATTCCAAAATGTGTGGGTTGCAGCCAAAGCAATATTTAGGAGATTTATATCTCTTATTGCATATAACATTAAAAGAGAGAATGAGCAGATTATTAATTTGACATGTAACTTTTAAAAAACTAAAATTCTGAAATAAATATCAAAAAGTAAAAAAAATTGAACTAACAAGTAAAACTGTTTAAAAACAATAAAAAAGATAAATCATTGATAAATTTTATTTTAAAAAAGAAAACCAAATTTTAAAAAGAAGAAAACCAGAAAAAGGTGAATGTATCACCAAAAAAGATGAAATGAAATCAATTACTAGGAACCAAGTGTATGCCAGCGAAACTGATAATCTAAGTGAAATGGATGAATATTTACAAAAATATAAACTGCTCAGACGAAAAGAAGATTGAACAAGCCATCAAAGAGCTAAGAAGAAATCCTCAGAACTAAAGGAATTTACAAGTGCATGCTACCAAACATTTAAGGAACAATTAATTCTAATATTTTTTAAATTATATGAAAAAATATATAAAGAAGTTCTGCAAAATTCCTTTTAAGATAAATATGGTAGGATACCTAAACCTGAGAAACCAAAAACAAAGAAAACTATAGACCAATTTCCTTAATAAATATCAATGTAAATATTAAAAATAAAATACTAACAAGGAGATAACAGCAGTATATCACAAAGATTATACACTTCATCCAGGTGGAATTCATGCAGGAATATGAGGCTGATTTAATCTTATGAGAACTATCAGTGTAATTGACCATATCAATAATAAAAAAAACAAAAATCAGATGATTATATTAACAAATGCAGAAAAAAGTATTTGACAAAGTCATTCCTGTTAAAAAACATTAAAAAGCATAGGAATCAATGGAACTTTTTTAAAAATTGATAAGTAGTATGTATCTAAAACCATTAGTAAGCATTATTTTAATTGAGATAAGCAAGAAGTCATCAAGATCAGGAGGGTTACAAGTATGTCCATTATCATCTCTATCACTCAATATTGTACTAGAAATGCTAGCTATAGCAGTAAGATTAAAAAAAAAAGAATTGAAGCAATAAAAATAGAGAATAAGAAAATAAAACTATCCCTTTTTTCAGATGATATGATGGTATACCTAGAGAAATCACAGGGAATCGATTAAAAAATAAGTTGAAACAGTCAACTACTTCACCAAAATTGAAGGATATAAAATGAACCCACATAAAGCATCAGTATTTGTATATACTACCAACAACCCAGCAGTAAGAGATAGAAAGAGAAATTCCATTTAAAATAATAACAGACATTTTAAAATATTTGGGTGTCCACCTGCCAAGATAACCCCATAATTATATGAACAAAATAACAAAACACTTTGCACCAAAATAATTGGAGAAATATTAATTGCTCGTGTGTAGGCCAAGCCAATATAATAAAAATGACAATTCTATTTAAATTAATTTACTTATTCTTTGCCATATCAATCAAATTACCAAAGAATTATTTTATAGAGTTAGAAAAAATAGTAACAAAAATCTTCTGGAAAAATAAAGGGTCAAAAATATCAAGGGAATCAATGAAAAAAAATTGAAGGAAGGTAGCCTACAAATTCCAAATTTCAAACTATATTACGAAGCCATAATCATTAAAACAGTCTGATACTGGTTAAGAAATATAATGGTGATTTAGTGGAATAGATTCAGGTCCACAGTACACAGTAGTAAGTGACCTTAGCAATCTAGGGTTTGACAAACCTCAAGACCCAAGATTTTGGGGTAAACACTCAACATTTGACAAAATTGCTAGAAAAACTGGAAAGCAATTTGGTAGATATTAGGCATAGACCTCAGTCTATCTCAGTCTATATGCCAAGATCAGGTCAAAGTGGATAAATGCTTCAGATATAAAGGGTGACATAATTAAGGGAACATGGTATATGTATCCATCAGATCTATGGCTAAGTGACACATAACAAAACAAGAGATAGAGAAAAAATATAAGTAAATAATTCCAACTACATGAATTAAAAAGCTTTTGCACATACAAAACTAATGGAGGCAAAATTAGAAGGAAAACTGAAAAGTGGTGAATAAATTTTATAGCAAGTTTCTCTAATAAAGGCCCCATTTCTCAAATATATAAGGAACTGGGCCAAATTTATAAACATTTATAAAAAAAATTTCCAGTTGGTAAATGGTCAAAGGGCATGAACAGGTAGTTTTCAGAAAAAGGAATCAAAGCTACCAATAGTCACATGAGACAATGCTCTAAATCTCTACAGATAAATGAAATGCAAATTAAAATAACTATGAGCTACCACCTCCCACCTAGCAAATCTGCTGATATGAAAAAAAAAAAAGAAAATGACAAATAATAAAGGGAATGTGGAAAAGTTGGGACACTGACCCATTGTTCTTGAAATTGTGAACTAGTCCAACCATTCTGGAACACAATTTGAAACTACACCCAAAGGGATATAAAATTGTGCATACCCTTCTTTTATCCAGAAATACTTCTACTAGTTCTGTATCCCTAAAGAGAGCAAAGAAAAGCTCCTATTTGTACAAAAATATTTAGAGCAGCTCTTTCTGTGGTAGCAAAGGAAAGATTTGGACGCTGAAGACATCCCCATCATCAGAGGAATCACTAAAGAAGCTGCGGCATATAATTGTGATGGAATACTATTGTACTATAAGAAAAGATGATCTGGAAAAGCAGCCCCCTGATGGAAGCCTCTCATTTACAGATGAGCAGACTGAGATCTCGACCCTAATTTGCCCTAATATGGCAGAGCCGTTATTCTAATCAAAGTCCTTTGGTTCCTGATTCCCTACAATTTCCATTGAACCGTACTGCCAGTGTGACATGCTTGAAATTTTCTTATTATAGAATTTAGCTTTGTAAGAAATTACTTATTGGAAAAAGAGAGCATTACGCCAGCCAAATATATTTTGTCTTCTCCAACAATAAAGCAACTAAGCTATTTTCAAGACCTTGAACTTAAAATTCAGACATTGAAAAAAAAAAAAAGATAACCATTGAAGGGAAGCATACTAACCAAGATACTGATTTTTTTTTTTCAGAGAGAATTTACTAGCTAACAACTAGGCTGAAAAATGCATCTCCTCCCCAAAGCAACTTCAAAACAAAGTTAGTTCAAATTCTCTTGGCAATATCTCCACTGTTCAAGGTTCCCGATAACAGAAATCAAACTTTGGCCAGACTTACTTTCAGGCTCATCCTATTAGGCCACCAAGCTTCATATTTTATATTTTAGAACATATCTGATGGGCATTTCAACCCACTAAGGTAATCTCCTGGACTGTTTTAAATTCTTCTGGGAGATTCTAGCTCTTAGACGTGAAGCAAAAATAAAAATGAATGGCCTCTTCGGCTGATAAGGAGTGGGGGAGGGAAGGATTTGCAGCAAGGTTAGGGACAGAAGCCATGCAATTAAAAAATGCCATTTAAACATTTTAGTCCAAGTCCACCAAACCGGAGTGTCAGCGTAATTCTATTTGTTAATTTGGACATGATTTACTGAGCCTAATCCCCTTAAGTCAGGAGCTGACCTCCAAAGAATTCCAGTTTCCTGTGGGATGAAAAGGAATAATAAGAAACATGTTACTACTGTAAAGTGAGCAAGTCTGGTGTTGTGTGAAAGTTCGTTCCTGTGTTGTCAGAGACAAGCATGCAGCAAGTGCTCAGCAATAATAAAATAAATGTCCAGAGACCTCTTTTTTTTTCCTGCAGACAAGCAGACAACTCAGCAACTTCAAACAGACTTTTTTTTTTTTTTTTTGGAGCCAATTCACTTGCAGCATAGGCTGATAAAGCAGTATTAATCTCCTGCTTTAAATCAAGTTTCTGTCACAGGGCTCCATTAATCTCCCACCTCCTGTTATCAAGTGTCTCAGTGGCAGGAAATTATATTTCTAAATTGAATTTTGTTCTGTTTCAATGTAGTAAGAAATATTTTCCAGACGACTAATAGGATGCATAAAGATTGTGACTCTGACAATGCTGGGAGATAAATAAAAGCTATAAATTAAAGCCATTTTCGTTCCAGAGTTGGCATGGCAGCAAAATAGAAGGCATTGATTACCTGGGAAAGAGTAATCAAATAAAAGATTTTAAATGAAAAGTGAGGCAGCAGATGGTTAACTTTTTAATTTACCTTTTTATAGCAATTGCCTATAAAGGTAAAAAAAAATCAATCTAATGAGTCTCTTGGCACTAATAAAACACGCATTGATTTTTAGTGCATATGCTTACTCTACAAGATGTCCAAACCTGGTTCCTCCACTTGTAATGGAAATGGATACTGTTTACGGGAGTTTAAGTCAAGATAAATTTACAGTAAGGAAATGTCTTGGCAATAAATTGATTAGGAAAGAACAAAGATGCTTCATTTTAGGAGCGGAAAGCAAACGCCAAGACCTGAGTTGAAAGCTTACTTCCTGTGTGACCTACAAGAAGTCAGACTGCATCTCACCTTCCTTATTGCTAAAAGGAAGGTGTTAAACTTAGGAAGTCTCATTTAGTTCTCAATCTTTGAACGTGATGATGAGACAATGAGACACAGAAAATTCAGTCCATTAGCAGTGGATCTCTAGAGAGTTCCTTCAAAATTATGGATTTGAGGGGGGAGGAAGAGGAAGGAGATGCTCCTGACACATTGTAGACATTTAATAAATGCTTATTGCTTTGGTTGATGGACTGGTTTCTGGGAAAAACAATAAATGCAGGGCTCAGCTCTGTAGATGGAGAGCCAGGCCCAGAGATGGAAGGTCCTAAATTCAAATTCAGCTTCAGACACTTCCTAGCTGTGTGACCCCAGGAAAGTCACTTAATCCCCATTGCCTACCCTTACCACTCATTCTTCTGCCTTAGAACTGATACACAGTATTGATTCTAGGAAGGAAGGAAGGAAGGAAGGAAGGAAGGAAGGAAGGAAGGAAGGAAGGAAGGAAGAAAGG